>NW_024883540.1:0-76579 GCF_019059575.1 Amphibalanus amphitrite | reverse complement strand
CGGACGTAAAGTCTGTTAATTATCTTAATTTTATATGCATCATGTTTGCCCCACCAGGCTAAAGTAAAGTTAATATGAAAACCATATCTCCAAGTCCGGTCATTGTAATAAGATTAATCCGTAACAAAGGCTGCCTTGAATGAGTAAGTGGATTGTCGGCTTTGCTTCTCGCTGGCTGCCTGATAAAACTCGATCCCGAGTGAACTATTCCCCGCGCAGAGGCTCGCAGTATCACACGGTTACCGGGCAGAGCTGGCGGCCACTTCTGTCAGCACTATCCCGGCCTCACTAGCCAGTGGCGGCTGAACAAACGACTATTTTGTCCCAACACCCAACCACCTCAGCGACGATAAAACGGGTCAGTCACACAGTGATTCACTACAAACGCAAACAGTATAGAGCATACGGCAATATCACCCGGGTTAAACACTCAACACAGGTCCGACGGTAAGGACTCGGCAGGCGTCAGGGCACGCACCAGCCAACACTCCAATCCGTCCCACAGCTACCGGCGCATATTGTGGCCCAGGTCCAGGCTGGGTCGGGGACCACACACTTCACCCCAGAGCTACCCGCGCAGAATAACACTGGCCACAGACTCCTGCCCGGACTGGTGGACGCCACGGACAGGCCACAGACTCCAGTCCAAACTGGCAGTCGCACGCCAAAGACCACAGTCCGGACTGGCAGTCACCAACGGTCAGACTACATACATGCTCAGTCTCAGACCAGTTATAGCTGCTACGGTCCGAACCCTCACTGCAGTCTAGGCTAGTGGTTGCCACGGTCAGGCTATGATACCACTGACTCAGATTGCGGCTGGTCGTCGCCTAAGACAGACCATAAATCACTGCTCCGACTGAGGCCTGTTGGCCTGGCGCGCTGCCCGCGGGTCCGGCCCCTAAGCTCACTCAGCCCGTGTCTCAGCCCGCTGTGTCTGTCGTACTGCAGAGTCCTCTCAGCGGCCGCCGGGCCCGGGCCGCAGCGCCAGCCCCAGCGCCAGGCAGAGCAGCGGCAGCGATAGCGGGCCGGCGGCCGTGCCGGCGCCGCCACACGCCGGCTGCTCCTGCGCGGGCACAGACACGCCGTCAGGGGTCGAACAGTGTCCCGGTCCCTGCCAGAGACAAACAGCGGTCTCCCCACCAGCAGCATAAGCAGCCCCAGCACCAGCAGTTTCTCAGACCAGCCCGACCCGACCTCTCCAATAGCCGCACAATCGGATTCCCTGGCTAGCGTCACAGCACAACGTCCCCGACCAGCGCGCTGGTCGATACACCGCTGCAGCGGTGTACCTATCGCAGCCCCCCCCCCCCCCATCGGCCGCACAGCCCGCAGGTCAGCCTTCCCGGATCAGCAGCAGAGGAACACACGGACAGCTGACCTATGAGTATATACAGTGCAGGCGGTCGCGGAATACTCACGTTCTCGTGTGTGGCGAAGCAGGTGTCGGGCCGTTTTCGGAACGGCGCCGTCTGGTTGACGCTCTCGACGCAGCGGTCCGGGCCGATATCTGCCGAGGGGGGAGGGGCAGTATCAGACACACCGTCAGACATAACAGCGGTCTGGGTCAGTATCTGTCGGGGGGGGGGGGGAGCACTGTCAGACACACTGTGCGTGCAGCGGTCTGGGTCGGTACCTGCCGGGGGGAGAGCTGTGTGACACTGCCCGGACCCCGGTCAGACCTGTGAGCCGCCCACAGTCCTCCCTCGTCCACTGCAGTGCTCACCTTCAGCGGGCTCGTAGGCGGGCCGCTGTCCGTAGAGAGGTACCCCCCCTTCTCCTCAAATACTCACCTTCAGCGGGCTCGTAGGCGGGCCGCTGTCCGTAGAGGGATGCCCCTCCCCTTCTCCTCAAATACTCACCTTCCACGGCTCGTAAACGCCTCCCTCCGCGCGGGCCGCTGTCCGTAGAGGGGTGGTACCTCTCCCTCCCTCTCTAAACTCTCACCTTCCACGGGCTCGTAGGCGGGCGGCTGTCCGTAGAGTGTGGTACCCCTCCCCTCCCTCTCTAAACTCTCACCTTCCACGGGCTCGTAGGCGGGCCGCTGTCCGTAGAGGAGTCCCCCTCCCTCCCTCTCTAAACTCTCACCTTCCACGGGCTCGTAGGCGGGCCGCACCTGTCGGGGGCCCCTCCCTCCATCTCTAAACTCTCACCTTCCACGGGCTCATAGGCGGGCCGCTGTCCGGGCGGCGGCGGGCAGCCGCACGGCAGACCGGACACCACCAGCAGCAGGTTCGTGTCGTCCACCAGCGCCGCCTGACCATCGGCAACAGAGGGATGAACGTCAGGACAACCGACCAACGGCACACCTGTCGGCGGGCTACCGACAGACGTCACCGCGAGACAAAGACAAACCTCGCACCAAATAGCGCTGCCTGACCGCGGGCTGACAAAGGTCAACGCTAGACACAGACGCCTACCCACCCTGAAGCGGCGCGTGCAGTCGCCCTCCTCGGGGCAGCTGGTCTCGCCCTGGTAGGGCCGCAGCGCTGCCACCAGCTGTGTGCGCGTCTGACGCTGAGTGCACGAGTGGTTGTCGGCCTGGATCTCGAAGCCGAACTCGTCCAGGGCCGAGACAGGCGCCGTCTGTGCGGCCAGCAGCCAGCTGCAAAGCCGAAACTCGGTCACACAGCAGCCGGAGCGGCAGAGCACACTGACACCAAAGGGACCAGATGTTTCAACAATGTTCTCAGTCACTTGTTCTCAGACAAGTCATGACGAAACAATGACCATTCCGATGAGAAATACCTCGTCAAAGCAGAACCTTATCATTCACAGCGGGACATTACAACACTGCCATCCCCACGGAGGCTCACCTGACCAGCAGGTAGCGCAGATAGTCGAGCCAGCGCAGCAGGCCGTACGCCGAGTCGAACAGCAGCTGCGCGCCCAGCCAGCGCAGCGACGAGCCGGCGCTCGCCTCGCCGCTCGGCTTCAGACACACGCCTGCGCGCAGCGACAGCGGTTACTAAAAGCAGGTACGGCATACCC
Source organism: Amphibalanus amphitrite (assembly GCF_019059575.1). Classification (NCBI taxonomy): domain Eukaryota; kingdom Metazoa; phylum Arthropoda; class Thecostraca; order Balanomorpha; family Balanidae; genus Amphibalanus; species Amphibalanus amphitrite. The sequence goes on along the minus strand of NW_024883540.1, from coordinate 73,588 downwards.
GGGTCCGATTTATAACACAATGTACAGAGTAGCTCACGGGCCTTCCCGAGGGCCTATCGACAGTTCTCCAAACTGTCAGGCTTTGTAATTCCTAAAAATAAAAGGTCAACAGATGTTTTGTGATGAGAGCGGAGGGTCATGATTCATCTATCATGCCACTCTCCGAAATGCCACCCTGAGCCCTCACCCAATATAGTCGTAGCTGTCTACTGACTCTCGTGTCTGTACTTTGACGCTGGCAGTTGTCCACTGAACCTGGTAGTTGTACGCTGAATCTGGTAGTTGTACAGTGGTCAGGGACCCTGGCACCTGTCCACTGACCCTGGTAACTGAACATTGGCCCTGGTGGCTGTGTACTGAACCTGGTAGCAGTCATGACTGACCCTGATAACTGAACATTGACCCTGGTGGCTGTCCATTGACTCTGGTGGCTGTCCACTGACCCCGGTAGCTGTCCACTGACCCTGGTAGTTGTACTCGGTGGTCTGGCGGTATACGCCGGCCGCCACCAGGGCCGCCATCAGCTCTGGGTCGCCGGCGCCCAGGTGCGGCCCGCCCCGGTCGCCCGTGTCGTTCCTCAGGGGCGGCAGCTCGCCGCTGGCGTACACCACGTGACCGCCCGTGTCGAGCAGCCAGCAGAGCAGGCCTGACTCGGGCGAGCAGGCCGGTGCCGCCGAGGGCTCGGTCAGCACACCGTCGGCCAGCGACCACAGCCAGCCGCTGCTGAACTGGACACCGGCCACTGCAGACAGACAGACACATAGACAGACAGTCAGGGACCACAGCCAGCCGCTGCTGAACTGGATACCGGCCACTGCAGACACACAGACAGACAGTCAGACAGACAGTCAGCGACCACAGCCAGCCGCTGCTGAACTGGACACCGGCCACTGCAGACACACAGACAGGCATGAACATTCACAAAGCGCGCGCTAAGGTGTGCATCGTTTAGTGCACGACTACGTCCGACGTTCTATTCTGACTACTTCCGCATCTCAGAAGTGGCTGGAGTTGGGTTCGTTCCGCCCTCCTCACCGGCCAGAGTGTAGATGTCTCCAGTACGGAGTCTGTGGCCCGGTTTACACCCCTCCCCTCTTACCGGCCAGGGTGTAGATGTCTCCGGTGTGGAGTCTGTGGCCCGTTCGGACACCCTCCCCTCTCACCGGCCAGGGTGTACATGTCTCCGGTGTGGAGTCTGTGGCCCGTTTCGACACCCCTCCCCTCTCACCGGCCAGGGTGTACATGTCTCCGGACGTGTGGAGTCTGTGGCCCGGTCTGCACCCCCCCCCCCTCCCCTCTCACCGGCCAGGGTGTAGATGTCCCCGGTGCTGTTGGTGACGGCGATGCGGCGGGCGGCCAGCAGCCGGCGCGAGCCGGGCCGCGGCCGCACCACCAGGTCGTCCACCAGAGAGGCCTGCCGGTACAGACTGCTGGTGTACGGCTCCGTCTCCCGCAGCAGACCGGCGCCGCTGCAACACGGCGGAAACGGCGGCGCGTCAAGAGGGCGGCCGCTGCGGCATGGGCGGCGCGTCAGACAGTCAGACCGTCCGCTAGGAGGGACAGGGGGCCGACAGACACACCGACCCGCTCGCCGAGATGATGGGGGGGGGGACTGACTGACACACCGACCCGCCAGGACTAGGAGGTTCTAACCTGTCGGCAGGATGGAAGCGCGTCAGGCCGCCGTCGGTGACGAGGAAGCGTCCCAGCACGCCGGCGGACTGGTTCCTGCTGTTGTTGTCCCAGAGGGTCTGCGCCACGGCCGTCCAGTTGACGTCCCAGAGCAGGTGCTGCACCAGATCCTGAGAGCCTGCCGACACCGGAGTGGACAGGTGGGCCGCATCAGATGGACGGGCGGACGGACAGAGACGGGTAGGGAGACATAGAGACAGACAGCAGCCACATCCAGCTGCTACCTAACTGAATACAGGCACACAATTTTCGGTCAGTGAGTTACCCGCGCGTACCCAAAAACACACGCACGCAGAGAGACAGACACGTCCGCTGATAGGACAGAGCGGATGACGTAGCGGAATTGCATTATCACCATGGAACCACCTCAGAACATAGGCGGCGGAACGGGAAGGGCACCGGGGCACCGTGCCCCCCTTTGATTTTGGCATTTTAACACTAGCCCTATGGGCGTTGCATGGAAAGAATGGGACCAAAAGTCGGCAGTGCCCCCCCCCCTTAATTGAAGGTGTCCCACCGCTACTGCCTCAAAAAGCAAACCTTCTACGGACAGTGAATGTCAGTGACTTGTAAACGCAGGTTCTCCCGAGACGTAGCATACCGAGAGCCCAGCTTAAGTCCGGTGGACGCCCGCCAGCTCACAGTTCCGCCGGGGCACTGGTAGTGAGGCACTCGGTTTTCACAGTTCAGTAGGGTACTCACAGTTCTCAGCTCCCGCCTGCAGCCGCTCCGACAGCTGGCGCCACCGCTCCGAGGCGTTGCCGCTCAGGCCCGGACAGAACTGCCAGGAGGGTGCCAGCAGGCAGGCGTCGCAGTCGGGCAGGCCCTGGCGCACGTTCTGGCCGCTCACCACCATGTGTTTGTGTGTGACGGGCAGCGCCAGGCCGAGACTGCCGGGTCGGGCACACACCGCGGTCACGCACTGCCCGTCAGGGTGCTGGCCGGCGGGCAGCGGAGCAGACACAACACCGACGAGAGGACAAAGACAAAAGCTAGCTAGAGAACAGAGGTAGACACATTTATGGTTGAGCTTCAACATCCTATATCCCGGATTTATGTAAGAGGAGTCGAGGCGCCGCGGAGCGTATGACCAGGTGTCGGGTGACTGGACGGGGATCGGCGGTCGGCGGTGGTAGCCAGTTAGCGGCGGACGGCGGTGACCCACCTCAGCGTGAGGTGTTGTCCACCGGCCGCCAGGTGAAGCGGACGGCGGTAGGACTGGGGACGGTGGGTGTCTGACCCACCTCAGAGTAGTGTTGTCGACCGGCCGCCAGGTGAAGCGGACGCGGCGCAGCTCCACCTGGTGGCCGTCGTCCAGCGGCACCAGCTGGCTCAGCTCGGCCGAGTCCGAGTTCCGCCGGATCATCTGAGTGCGCATCTCCACCACCTTGTACGAGTCGCCCTCCAGCTGCACCAGGTCCAGGTCGGGCGGGTCCTGCGGCGGCAGCGGCGCGGCGTCACCGGACGGTCAGACAGCACCCCCACCCGGCCCGGACGGTCTGACAGCACCCCCCACCCGGCCCGGACGGTCTGACAGCACCCCCCACCCGACCCGGACGATCTGACAGCACCCCCCCCCCCCACCCGACCCGGCCCGTCCGCGGCGCGCCACTCACCTCCATATAGTGCAGCGGGTTGCGCAGCCGCGGGTGGAACACCACGATGCCGTTCGGGTTGATGGCGAACGTGTATCCGAACGGGCCGAGCTTCTTCCACGGCGAGTGGCGCAGCAGCTCCTTCATACTGATATCCACGCCGGCCACACCCATCAGCGACTGGCCAGACTTCTGCGGAAAGGGGAACACACTGGGAGCGTCAGAGTCTAACCACGACTTCTGGGACGGGAAACAGACAGGAAGCGCATCCTCCCAACACCGACTTCTGGGGACTGGGAACATATGGTCATCAGAGACTGGTCAGACTTCTGGGGACAGAGAACAGAGAATGTCAGAGACTGCTCAGACTTCTGGGGGATAGTGGGGAATACAGGGCTATCACAGACTTGCCCAGACTTCTGGGAGGCAGAGAACAGACAGAGGCTGACCCGGGTTCTGGGGACGGAGAACACACAGGGAACGGACGGGGACAGAGCAGACTTCTGGGAGACGGGAAACAGACAGGGAAAGGACAGGAAACAGACAGCTGAAGCAAGCCGTCTGCTCCGCAACTTTTCAACACATCATTGCCAATGTCCCCAAAATGTAGAGACATCCACCCACAGTTGCACTGACTGCAGGCCTGGTGGACAATCCCTGACACAGTGTTACAGCCGTGTGGACACAGTGTTGCAGTGTTACACAGTGTTACACCGTGTGGACACTGACAGTTCCACTCACAGTCAGTGTTAGAGCCGTGTGGGCACAGTGTTGCAGTGTTACACAGTGTTACAGCCGTGTCAGGACACTGCCAGTTCCACTCACAGTCAGTGTTAGAGCCGTATGGACACAGTGTTACAGTGTTACACAGTGTTACACCGTGTGGACACTGACAGTTCCACTCACAGTCAGTGTTAGAACTCACCGACTCTGCCGACCGGTTGAACACGGGCATGGAGAGAGTGGTCACGTAGCCGAGCCCCTGTGAAAGGCGCCAGTCAGGGCACACACCAAACTCCAGCGAAACAGACCAGAGCGACCATGTCACACACCAGAAGGGCTTCTATATTATAGCGGCTTCAGAGGCCATGACCAAACTGAATGCACAGAACAACTGCATACAAAACATTCACATGAATGATTGCTGGGCCAGTGGCGGTATCGCTGGAATCAAACTCTGAGCTAAGTGGGTCACCAGCAGTTTCCCATGGGCATCCCTACTAGCTGTTGGGGTTATCATTGCGGGGTGTCTAAGGGATGAATCTCCCCAAAACACCACTTCGAGCAACTGTGGGATGGTCCCAAACATACCAACTGAGAGGGGCGGGGAGTTGTTGGGCGGCCAATAGAAGTATCCCCAGGCACACTAAATAAGATGTGTGAGGCGTTGGGGGAAGGGGGTTGGCCAATAGTAGTATCCCTAGGCACACCACACTAACTGAGAGGGACAGGGAGTTGTGGGGTGGCCAATCGGTAGTACCCCGGGACCGCTAACTGAGGGGTGGGAGTCCGGTTTAGGGGGGGGGGGGGGGCAGTCAGTGGCCCCAGGCGGCGCCGCGCAGGGCCGGCGGCCGGTCGGACTCGGTCCGCGGCGCCGTCAGCCGCAGCAGTCATGCCAGCCACACTCCACCGGCAGAGCGGGGGCGGCGGCGGCGGGGGCGGGGCCGCCCTCTACACTGCGCTACCAGCCGAACCTTCACTAACCATGCTCCGCCAGCACACAGTTGCAAAGTAATGCATAGCGCACACACCTCCAGCACTGCACTACGCCACAACTCGCATGCTATTCTGGTGCGCAGCAGTTCGAATTTAGGAGCAAATGCCATAAACGCATTGGCATGCGTTCGGCAAGGCGTCGTTTTTATTTATTTATTTGTTCTTAAGAACTGAATTTATCCAAATTCGACACCCAATCGTCTAAAGGGGAGGGGAATTTTGTAGGCGCTGACGGCATTTTCACGCGGTGACACTCAGCATGCTCGTTCGTCTAGGGCGCCGTGTCTGGAGTTGTCTACTGGCGGTGCGCCGGGCGGCTGCAGACTACTGCCGTGTGCGCGGCTCACCCCACGGTCGAAATGCACGCTGCCCGTGTGCAGGTAGTGCGGCGGGACGAGCGCGCCTAGCCGCTCGGTATAGGTCTGCGGGCACGGCCGGCGCGGTCAGCCGGCGGCCCCCGTCACAGGAACGGGAGGGCAGGGGCGCGGCCGGCGGCCCCCGTCACAGGCACAGGGGCGGGAGGGAAGGGGAGGGGCGCGGCCGGCGGCCCCCGTCACAGGCACAGGGGCGGGAGGGAAGGGCAGCGGGCGACCGGAAGAGGAGGGAGGGAAGACACTGAAAGGAGGACAGGTCAGGGAGAACGGGACAGGAAGATGCAAACGGGAATGGGGTGTGCGGACGAGGAATGAAAGGGCGGATAGTGGAGAACGGGACGGGATTAATTAGGAAGGCACGCACTGGACAGGACGGGACGAGACGGGACGGGACGGCGGGGCGTGGTGACGTATTGAGTGACCAGGGACCGATTCGCGTTGGCGCACTAAGGCCCTAGTGACACTTGATTTCAAGCGTCACTATGCGATTTCGGTTCGCGCTGAGCCACTAGCCGATTGGTGTAAAATACCGCTTAGTGTCACTACATTCAAGTGTCACTTGGCCGCCTAGTCTTACTAGCTTCCTAGTGCGCCATCTCGAATCGGCCCCAGGGCGTGCTCGGGCGGTTCAGGAAGGCACGGTGTACTCACTGGCTCAGCCGGGCAGACAGGGTCTGGATGAGGAGCGGCGGGGCCGGCGGGTCTGCTGATCAGGACCAGGGTAGGAGCGGTCGGCGCCGGCGGGGCTCCTGTGAACAGCGCGCCGGCTCGTCAGCGGGGGACGGGGGGGGGGACGGGGGGCTAGTTACCAGGGCGTCCGAGTAGGGCGAACTCTCGGCCAGGTGGTGCGAGTTGGAGAGCGCCAGCGGCTTCCCCAGCACAGAGAGGTACGACTCCTGCCGGTCAGACGGGTCACACACGGCCCACCGGGCGACGGGGCACGGGGGCAGAGGGGCAGGGGGACACGACTCCAATACACGCAAGCACACTACCAACACATCCATACAGGGCAGAGCAACACATCCAACAGAGCTATTCAGCATTCACCTCACACCTCGCAGAGCCGCAAGACGCAGATTCAACAATGTTATGGAAAATGTCATCGCTTCTCTCCTATTTCAATACCATTTCATACAAGAAACGAAATAAAAAATGCCAAATACGGCCATTTGCTACCATGGGCACCATCCACACTATCCTCGCAGCACCACAATGGTGGCATACAAAGAAACGACGTGCTCGCGGTGCATATTCGTCCGTCAGTTGAACCCCGTCCACCAGTACGTCTGCCAGCCTCTCCCACCGGTCCCGTCGGTCTCGCCTGCCCCCCCCCCCCCATCCCCTCCCCGGTCCCGTCTGCCCCCCCCCCCCCGTCTCCCGCGGGCCCCCTGGCCAGTATGCACGCACACGATCCATCCACTCGGCTCAGATGGACGATCAATGGCGGCACGCGACGACCCGCCCCCGTCCGGGCTGGGACGGAGTAGGTAAATTGACGACACGACACTCGGGGCTACCTCCACTGTCCCGACGACACGCCCGTCGGGGGTGGGAAGGAGCCAGGGGTGGACAAATGTGCTGAATTGGGGCAGCACGAGTCTTCCCAATTCCACGCCGGCTGCGCCCGCTTGGCTTTGGAGCCGCAACAGACAGCGGAGGTCAAGGTCACCGCCAGGGCGGCGGCGGATGTGCTGCGCCCGTGCAACCCCAACTCGGCATATTTCTCCACCCCTGGAAGAAGCAGCGGTAAAAAGACGACAAGCCGACTAGGACTATCCCTGCTGTCCCTGTCAGCGCGTCCCGAGGTGGGAGGGAGCAGGTACAGTGATGGTATATACAATCTCCCAGACAGCCAGCCTCTGTCCCCCACGGCGCCCAGGACTACCCGCCCCGCGCCGATTGTCCTCAGAGGATTACAGCGCTGTCGGGCGGCAACGTCGGCTCAGTCGGCGAATTCGGCCGGCCACCGCGGTCAGCCGGCGGGTCAGCAGAACGACTGCGGCTGGTCAGCGCAGTCGGCACAACGACCGGGCCACTCCGGTCGCCGCCGAATCGATAAGGGACACGTGCCACCCAGACCGGGGCGCCGGCCCATCTTTTTTTTTATAAATTTAGCTCGAATGTTTGAATGGACGGATTGACAGAGCCGGAGCCCACGCTAAGCAGAGCTTGTTGCGTAGACCCCGACCCCTACCGTCCGATCGCGCAATTCCGGGTAACGGGAGAATTTAGATGCCAAAGTTTAACGTGCCCTTCAAAGCCGGACACGGCCTGTCCCACTCAACTGACTTCAACTGGCTGCGGCTGCTCCCACCAACCGCAGACCATCCCCGTCAGGAGTCTCTAATATCGAGCGCCGGAGCGTCTCGAACCCGGGCTCTCACTACCGGGAGTCCGATGCTCTACCAACTGAGCTACGGGACAGGCTGTGCGTCCTATCCGTCCGATCCGTCCATCTGCCCGTCTGATTCGCTACTGTCTCCGCGGCTCCAACACTGAGGCCTACCGATTACCTACCAGATGATGTAAAAAAAGAGTTGCGGGATTGGACAAAGCTGTCGCGCTTACTAGCAGTGAAAAATACAAGCTCAAGTACGTGACACATTGAAATGCATGGCACGGAAACGTGTGTGCATTCTTGGCATTGTCAGGAATCAACTGATAAATGGAATGCCGCGTTCCCTAACACTGTCTCCATTGCAGCTGTTCCTGGATGACACCATTTGGTGAGGCGCCAGGAATGGTCGGGACGGACACCGCTGCACTGCCCCGGGCCCCCGGCACGGGTCCGGCAGGCCGTGGTCCGGCCGGGGGCATCGATCGCCGGCCGACAGAGGCCCTCGTCGGCCAGGGGGTCGTGCCCCGACTGACCGCAGTGATCGGACCGCCTCCGAGACCATATGGATCGGTTCACATCGTGCCTAATCTAGGAACCATCTTGAGTTCGGACTTGAGCCTATTCAGTTCGGAATTATTATTTGATGAAATTGAATAGCCCAACCATATTCTTTACGTAGCTTTACAATTTTACGTCTATTTAGGATAGGTAGTTTCCATTGAATATTTTGCAGTAAATATCACGCAGCTGTCACCGCAGGCAGCTTGCTAATGAGTCGAATGGTCGCCGCGACACACACGACACGAGTTGATAAATATCGCGCGGCAGACACTGCCTGCTGGCAGGCTAACCTACAGCTGCCGGCCGCGACACACAGCGGTCGGTAAACACCGCACCAGACACGGCCGGCCGGCCCGCTAATGAGTCCGCTGGACCATCCCCGCGACCGGAGACGGTGTCACGACCAGCCGCCGTCGGACCGGTCAGGGGCCGGGACAAACGACAGCGTCATAACGAGCTAGATACAGACGTCGAGTGATAGAGACGAGGTGACATGTTCGGCAGAGCATTGTGTTACCCGTACACTGAGATTATTGGAATTATTAAATTAAATTACTACCTAAAAATGGCAAACTGCACCATAGAAAATACTGATAATGGCTGGTTATCAAAGCAATTGACAGAGTGACACATCATCAGCATTCTACGGAAACAAGTGTACAGAGGTGCGGCGGAACGATCCGCCCACAGGCCACAGTCCCACCGTGCGCCACCGACCGGCGCCGGGAGGTGGCCGTCCGTCCGGCCGGCCGGCCCACTCACCTGGATCGAGGTGCGGATGGCGCCCGAGGCCACGATCACAGAGAACGATCCGCCGTTCTCGCAGGCCATCTTGCGCATTATGTTGGGCGGCACCGGGTGCGGCCCGAGCGCGTACGCGAACAGCCGCACGTTCTGCCGACAAGAGCGCACCGCCCGGTGAGGCCGCACAGTGCTATACGTGCCGCTAGTTTATCCATTTATTGGCATTATTTACTTCGCTCTTAAGTACCTCTCCTATTTCCCATTTTCTATTTCCATTCTACCACCAAGCAATGTGCCTGTTAGCGGTAAGACGGTACGTTAGTGTCCCAGCGGTACGTTTCAGTAAGCCCACGGCTGCCGATATGTGTGTCTGCGGGGCGGTATGGCGGTGGAGCGGTGTGTGTGTCTGCGGGGCGGTGTGTGTATGTCTGCGGGGCGGTATGGCGGTGAAGCGGTGTGCGTGTGTCTGCGGGGTGGCCGCTCACCTCAGTCAGCGTCTCGTTCTTGTACTTGTCGATGACGTGGCCGGCCCACTCGGTGCCCCCGTCGCTGAAGAACATGATCAGCTTGTGGCACTTGGCGCCCGCGTGCTCCGGCTCCGTGGTGTAAAACTGCGCGCGACATGCACCAGTGGTTACAGTGGTAAAACTCCCGCCTCCCTCCCCGGCAGTTCCCACCCGGCCCCATCCGGCGGACCACGCCCTTCCCAGTCACTCGCCGCCTCCATCTCCGGCTTCCCTCATCATCAATTTATCATTGACGAGCCAAGACCATTTTAAGTCGTACTCTACCAAGTATCAACATTTCCGTGATAACCTATCATCACTGATATTGACGTCCTTAATTATTGACGCACCGAAAAATGTCATTGGTATTGAGCAATTACGTCCCCGGACTACATTTTCCAGCTGAATGTCGGCCGTCCCTGATTGGACGGCGCACAGCCCGCGCTAACTCCCGCCGGTGAGCGGGGGACGTGGGTGTCTGAACAGCTCGGCGGCCCGGCCCGGCCCACTCACGTCGATGAAGGCCCGGTAGGCGAAGTCGAGTCCCTTGGACCAGTCGGACGTGTTACGCGCCTGCAGCGAGTCGACGGCGGCGGCCAGCGCGCGCTTGTTGATCATGGTGGCCGGCACGAGCCGGTTCAGGCACGGGTTCACCCAGCCCACCTGGTTGGTCGACTGCCGGGGCACGGACGGCACGCGTCAGTCGACACACACCGCACACACATTCACAGCGGCCAGCAGGACAGCGCTCCGCGCCTACAGCAGCTGGTGACAGCAGCAGTAGCATCGAACAGCAGCGGTCAGCATTAACGGCTCAGTGTGAGTGGAAGGTGCTCGACAGCGCGCTCCTCGTGACGACACAGAATACAGGCGCCATCGAAGCCCAACATGAGCCGTTGAGCACTCCGCTCCGTTTAGGCAGTAGACTAGTCCAGAGACACACAGATTCCGGCCCCTGTACGACGTATGCCCTGTGTCCCGCCCCGCAGTCCGCCCCGTGCCCCGGCCCGCCGGCGACACTCACCCAGGCGATGTTGACGTAGTCGTTCTCGCCAAGCGTGTTGAGCACTGTTTTGACGGCGATCTTCATTATCTCAAAGGTCTGCCCGTGGACACTGCCAGAGCTGCCGACACAAGACTATTGTCACATGTCAGTGTCACTTTGTACGAAGGTGTCAGGTCCACTTGGTCCAAGAAAAGCCTACCCTATTCTTATGTTTGAACGAACAAACCGTCTCGGATTTCGGAATGAGCTGATTCCGACCCACGACAACGAACTCCGTAATGTATATATGTACAATACAAGACAATACACGGCCCAGTACGACAGCGAAAACTCGTTACATTTGATGCAGTCAAAGGCAGTAGTGATGACTGTCTAATAGATGACCCGTGGTGACTATAAAGACCGGGTCCTTCCCAGAACGAAGTGCGGGTAGGACTCAGGGTCTGGCTCAGTTCACAACCCCCGATATCGGACCGTTCGGCTCGAGACCGCCCCGGGTGAGTGGCGCACGGGCGGCGCCTGCTCACATGTCCATCAGGATGACGACGTCCTTGGGCGAGACGGAGCCCTCGATGTACCAGGGCCGGCGGCGCACGTCGTAGAGGTCGACGTCGAGCGCCGGCCGCGGCGGCTGCCACCAGGTGGCCGGGTAGACGCGCAGGAAGCCCAGCTGCGTGCCCAGGTACTGCCAGCTCATGTGCGGGTCGCGCGCCGCGTTGGCGCGGAACGTCTCGTCCACGCCGTCCGTGACGCGCAGACCGTTCAGCACGTCCACGTCTGCGCGCGCCGGGCGGACGGTCAGGGGACGGGCGGAGGGCGGGCAGGGGGGGGGGGCAGGGGCGGCCAGAAGGGCGCGGGCAGGGGGACGGGCGGAGGGGACGGGCAGAAGGGCGGGAAGGGGGAAACGGTCAGAGGGGCGGGCAGGGGGACAGCCAGAGGGGTGGACAGATCACTGCTCAGGGCGGGAAGAGAAAGTGGGGAGACAGTGAGCTCATGACTGTGCGCGCGGAAGTATGTAAGGCGGGCGGTGATGTCTATGGTTTAGGCCCGGGAAGGAGGGAGCAAGTCAGCAGCTCAGTGCCGCGCTGAGAGGTCCGGCCACGTCCCGTATGTCGGGTAGAGAGGGAATGGGACCATCTCTGCTGTGAGATGGGCGTGGGGAGGGGGAGGGGGAGACGGCAGTCACATCACCAACAGCCATCGGCATCAGTCACACAGTCAATGTCTTCATTACGTGCTACACTCACTGCTGCTCAGCTCATTACCCAGTCCTGATAACAGAATAGCACAGGTAACACATACATGATAGGATTGGGCGTTGATGCTTTTAATTGCCACGATGCATTGCGACCTCTAACAGTGATGTAGCTATGACGAATTTCCGAAGAGTTATGGATGCTTTAAGACGCAAAAAGACATATACTTTAAGCACAACGATTTCGCTTGTTAGCATTTCTGGGATAGAAAGGTAATTAGTTTACGGAGAGTGCACCCAAGAAGGAGAGCTGGCGACTCCTCGCTGCCTTGAGCGCTTACGTTTTTAACCAAATTCATTCCAGGGTCAGTCAATCAACCAAGTTCCCGATCTTTAAAAATCAATTACTGGAAACCCATCCATGAAACCAAACCCAAATTCTAAGTAAATGTTCAGAAAAGGGAAAACCAGGCCTCGTGCAATTCAGGACGCCTAAATTGGGGTATGCGTGCATTTCTCGAGAAACCATAATAAGCAAGCCAGTGTATTTCACAATCGTAGGCTTATTCGGCACAATCTGAGTTAAATAGACTTAGAGACATGTTAGTGTGGAGAGCAAATAGATATTATAGGATTAAATTGGACTTACTCCACAAGAGAATCGTTTTCGGTCGGAGCTTTCGACATGTATTACATGTCCTCTTCAGCGAAGGTCGGTAATCGGGGCGAAAATTAAACGTTCGGGTCGAATCGAATCGCACAAGATGTCGGATGTGGTCTACGTCGCCGATGTGGTCTACATCGGCGAGACAGACCGTGAGCTGGGAACCAGAGTCAGAGAACACCGGGAGAGCTGGACTGGAGCTGTTCGCTCGAGAGCCAACGCATCGGCCTTCAGTGCTCACAGGGATTGTTCACCTGCCTTCGATGAGGTCAAGGTACTAAATCGAGCCAGCCACTACCAGATGCGACTGCTGCTCGAGTCGGCGTACATCCGGACTGTGGGACGGCGGGAGGCCGTCTTGGTGTCGCCTAATGATGCGAATGTGAACAGAAACTCAGGTGCGCTGCTGCAAGACCGCTGGCTGCCAATAATTCGTCGTGTTTGCCAGTAGTTTTATAGTGTTTTAAACATTTATATCGTGTGATAGTGTTTTTTATATTGATCTCTTTACACTTTTGTACCCCACCTGCTTTAGCATCTTTGTAGTTTTTAACTTTTGTGGTATTTATAGGTATGTATAACGTTTTATATTTCTGTACCGAGATAGTATGTATTGATTTCTATATTTTTTAGGATTTTATTAGTGTGGTATGCGTTCGTGTTTTTTTGGTAGACTTTCTCATTGAGTGTACTCTTATTGTCGTCACGTGTTTCAGGCTTGCTTATTTTATAATTCAAGCGGCCTGAAATAACTCTGCGCAGCTCACCGACATCTTGTGCGATTCGATTCGACCCGAACGTTTTATTTTCGCCCCGATTACCGACCTTCGCTGAAGAGGACATGTAATACATGTCGAAAGCTCCGACCGAAAACGATTCTCTTGTGGAGTAAGTCCAATTTAATCCTATAATATCTGAGTTAAATTTAACCACAACGATTCCTTCTTAGATTTCAATTGAGCATTGTTTAAGTCCTGTGCCGATCTTTGGAAACAAATGTTGATGCAACAAGTAATCATGTGACATGACATCGTAGGAAGATACTTGGTCTCTAAAAGACTGTGCACTCAGCAGGTGATTCGACTTAAGTTTCACTGGGATTCCGTACAGATAGTCTAATACAGTGAAACAAGTAACTACGGTAACACATCAAAGGATCCACATCAACTATAGTGACACATCGATGAGGCCGATCGTCCACGGGCACTGTGACACACCCAGGGGCAGGGCAGGGCAGGGCAGGGCCGGAGGCGGCGGCGGCGGGCTACCGGTGCACAGTGGTACATCGAGCGCGACACGGCACGGTGAGACAGGCATCAGTGCAGCGGCGCCGCTGCCAGGGCCGGGCGGCGCGGGACGGCCACACACCGACGGCCCGCAGCTCCGACCGGCTCCAGCTCACCGGGGGGGGGGGGGGGGGGGAGCCGGAGGTCAGCCGGCCAAGACCGATGTGTACTGTACACAGCCCGGGGCCACGAGAAGGAGGGTCGTCAGCCCGCCCGGCCCCCGTGCACGGAGGGGGAGGCGCGGCGTGGGAAAAAATGTGCCCGAGGTTTGTGAGGGAGCCGTAGTTACATTTTGATGAAAATCTGCCATATTTTATCCATAATCCATAGGTCAATCATATTCGCTGAATGGGCACCCCAAAGTTACAATAGTCTGGCCTATTTTACGTTAAGAAGATACCTGCTCTGGAACATGAAGATTGACGAATTTTGTAGATACTTGCGGGCATATGGTTCTAAGAAAAAATCATTTCGTCTTTTTTGGAGCTCTTTGGCGAAGTTTAAGCCAGGGTGAATTCAATCAATGTCAAATTTGGAGAATTCATCAATGGATGCAACCAAACTTCTGATTAACTGTTGAGTTTTCAATGCATTCATCGTTGACTTTTGTAGATTGTACGCATTGGTATACCACATCGCCGATAAATTGCATGTAATGGCCGCCGTCCACTGGTTGAGTCCCACATCGTCCCCCCCCCCCATGTGGGCCGCCGTCCCATACCATCACCCTCCACAGCTATCCGACCCGGCGCGGCGGGCGGCCACCTGGCAGCACTTAGGCGACGGGCGACACCATCCCACAGCAGTGCATTACGGTGGCAGGAGCTGGCAGGACAACTCTGTCCGCGATCTCCCGCCCCCCCGGCACTGTCTATTTAACCCTCGCCGGCCGAGGGGGGGGGGCGGGTGCCGCCCCCCCCCCCCATAGGGTTTTTTTCGCGATAGCTCCGAACACGCCGGCAGTAGAGAGCTGAAACTTGGCATACCTGACCTTTGATCCAAGCCGCATCTTTTGACACCAACCGCATTTTTGGGTCAGGTCAGGTCACTGACCTATGACGTCATAAGTGAACCTCTGCACGGTCTTCAGATGTCGCAACTTCGCAACGCCCTCACTGCCAGAGGAGATGTCACAGGGAAATGAAACTTGCAGGATCTAGTATCCATTATGAGTCTCACAACTTGTATATCTCGGATTTTTCCTAAAGGTCATATGAGGTCAGGTCATTTTCGTGACCTCACCATTATAAGTCAATGGGGAAAAATCCAAACTGCTATTCTGGCGCCGGGAACGATCTCCAACTATCTCAAGCACACAGAATCGTGATTTGATGCACTCCTTGCAAGGTTAGATGCGTCACTTTTGCAATGTTGACCTTTCGTGACGTCATTTATGACGTCATCAAGGTCATATTAGTTTTTCGTCAATAACTCTTGATCAAATTGAGCTAGCGAGCCGGGAAAGCCACCAATGGACTCAGAAAGACCTGCCGAATCGAATGATATGCGACATGACCCCTTTCGACCAACTTCGTGACCTTAGGGTGCTGACCTGACCTTGACCTGAGGTCAACACCCCAAGTTGACCTGACCCGAACAAAAAGTATATCATTCGACGCGCCTGAGCGAGGCGAACACGATGCTGCCAAAATCGCGGCTCTGCGGCCATTTTCCGCGAAGTTATTCACCAAAAACTGAGCCGTACCTTTGGGCACTTGACCTGACCTCAGAGGTCACCGGTTGACCTAGGACCTTAAAATCGGGTACCAATCTCTGCGTCTCGTAACGGCGCACACGCTCGTTTTTTCCGCGACGCGCTAGCTCCACCAGGGGCGAAACGGCGAGGGGGGGGGGTCGTACCCGCCCCCCCCCCTCGGCCGGGGCGTATGTAGAAAACCAAAAGGTCCGGCGAGGGTTAAAGGGACCCTCCCACCTTAACATTAGTTTTGAGTTGAGATAGCCAAGTTTGCGGCCAGGCTCAGAAACCACCATTTATCTTGGTCGCAACCCCCGCAGCTTTATGGTGTTCAAGAAATTTCTTCCCTTTACTTGCAGGGTGGGACCAGCGTGGTCCCTATCTCTTAACCATTACGGGAATCTGATGACGTCATCAGGCTTTCGAACGTCCGTTAAATGTTTGACTAAAACGTTTTGTAGCACGCGGTGGTATATGCTGCTTTGCGCGCAACAAATGCCGCACTTTGAAATAAAGTCGCTAGGAACAGCGGAGATCCCAAAAAGTAAACAAAAGTAAAAGTCTAATATCTTGAAAACCGGTGAATATTTTTCGATGAAATTTGGTAGATATTCGTTTTTGCTCTTTCTGAACCGAGCAACATCACTTTCATGCCAATTCATTAACTTTTTTGAAGGTGGGAGGGTCCCTTTAACCCTCGCCCGTATAGGGGGAAGGGGGTCGAACGGACCTCCCACCCCTCGGTTTTTTACGAATAACTCGCGCAAAAAGCGGCCGATCGCGACAAAATTTACCGTACCTTCGAGTTTATCAACTTTACACCTACCCTGAAAATTTCATGAACCTGATCCAAATAACCTTTGACC
This sequence comes from Amphibalanus amphitrite, assembly GCF_019059575.1. Classification (NCBI taxonomy): domain Eukaryota; kingdom Metazoa; phylum Arthropoda; class Thecostraca; order Balanomorpha; family Balanidae; genus Amphibalanus; species Amphibalanus amphitrite. The sequence goes on along the minus strand of NW_024883540.1, from coordinate 57,349 downwards.
TGTGACCTACTTTTCGAGACCATATTTGGCCGGAATCGTGATTCGGCGTAATTCGGCTCGCATTAGCCGCGCGTTTGCAGTCTTTTCGTGGTTTCAAGCGTTTAAACATGCGATATGATGTTGCTCCCATGCATTAGGGTGGGTGTCGAGGTCACCTGAAGGTCAGGTCAAATCATTGGCCTTTGATGTCCTCGGTTCACTTTTTCGAGTTTTACATGTTTCTAGGCTAGTTTTTGGAGCTGAATTCGAATTAAGCCACCATTTGAACATTCACGAAGTAGTTTTGGTGCCTTCGTAACACGTTACGAAGCTGTCTGAGGCGGTTGACACCTACGAATACCCGTTAGAACCCCTACCGGATGACCTGACCTGATCTGACCCGACCTGGCCTAAACGCATGAAGACATCTTCTGTGATCAAAACTAACATGATATTCGTGATCAGCACCCCGAAAAAAACCCACAGCAGCCACACTTTACGACGTTCTAACAGGTCCTGATTTTCCCGACTTTTGGGTCACTGACCTGACCTGGAAGGTCAATCAATGACCTAGGACCTTTAAATTGGGTATCATCGGCTTCCTCTCGTCACAGGCAGCCCACTCCTTTTTTTCCACGAAGCTCTAGCGATCAAGGGCGAAACGGCAATGGGTGTCCAACGGACCCCCCCCCCCCCTCCCCTATACTTTCGCAGCTGGCAAAACAGCAATACGGGCGAGGGTTAAAATACAAAGGCTCAAGACCAAAAGGTTGGGATATGTATCGAATAATGCTCAGTGAAAGTGTTTCAGCAAATGGATGCAATGAATTTACACAGGGTGCAGACGATATTCGTATTTTGTACGCAGGTTTTAGTTCACAAAATTTCCTACTTAAAGATTGACTTTGACCGACAATGTGTATGGTTCTACAAAGGATGCATTCATATTGCATTTATACGAGTATCGAACAAAAACATCTATATGGAGATATGAAAACTCCAACTTCTTTGAAAATAAACGAAGCAAACTTTGCTCTCTGCGTCGAGAGTTCGGGAAGTTTGAAAGTAATGCGTGATTTAGGCAACATAAATTACCTCAGATATTGTCAAGTTGTAGGACTTGTTAGCTGATTATGTGCGAAAGACGACATATTGCTTTGGATGTGATTATGAATGAGCGTGGGGTGAGCACGGTCCCACTGTTCGGAAGGGCGCACGACTAGCGGTCTCTGTACGAGGGGCGGCGGTTAGAAGTGTCCCAGGGCGATCGATCGCCGGCCCGACATGACCTAGCTGTGCGCGTGTGTGAGGGACGCGGTGCCACCGTCTCCGGACGTCACGGTCAGCGGTCGAGCCACAGTCTGCGGGCCGGCTGCGCGCTGCACACCCGGGGAGGGGAACACTACTGGCGGCCCGCGCGGCCGGGACACAGGACAGGCTGCACTGGCTACAGGGGCCGGGTCGGGCCGGCACAACGTCACCGACCGGGCGGCGGCGCATGCGGCACATACCATCCATGAATACAAGTTGGCGCTTGTACTTGGCAAAAAACCCTGGGGCAAGACGGGGTCGGTTAGTACTGGTATGGGTCGGCGGCACCGGCGGGTCCGGCCGACGGTTCACTGGCGGGGGAGGCAGTGGAGGGGGCCGCGGCGGGAGGCAGAGGACTGCAGAGCAGGGGACAGAGGACTGCCGAGCAGGGGACAGTCCGGAGAGAGCAGTGAAGCCGGAGTCGGCGTCCGTTTCGGCGGGGTCAGAGCAGTGAAGCCAGAGTCGGTGGTGTTGGTGGGGAGACCGAGTGGCCCGTCGGCCGCTGCTCTCTGGGTACTCACATCCCTCGTAGACCTCGAGCGGGGTGTGCACCCCCGAGCGGCTCGTGTTCACCTCGCGGCCCAGCGTCTCGCTGGGCGAGAGCTGGCCGCTGTCGGCCGTGTGGTCCGCCATTTTGAACAGCGGCGCGTCGAGCACCGGCCGGCCGGCGCCGTCCTCGATGACGCCCTCGTCGCTCAGCTGCAGGTCCTTCTCGTAGCGGTAGGTGAGCGTCAGACTCTCGGCCCGGTTAACAATGTCCTGGCGGCGGGCGGCAGGAGTGAGCGCTCAGCGGCGCTCCGGCAACAAACACCGGCACACATCCGTCAGAAACAGTGGTGGTAGGTGAAATAGAAAAAAAAACACAATTTACTCATGTGTTTCCTGCCTCACACACCTAGTTTATTCAGTCGTGCTATGATGCAGATTATGTGCAGCATGTACCGACTACCGAAGACGACGTCAATGGGCAAACCACTTGATTTTATCGTGCACCATTGAATATTACCGGCGAACTGAAAATCTTACGCAGAGAAGGTGGATATAACATACCTACCGAGTACACATGCGGTCAGCGGCAGTGGCGGCGTTACCTTGAGCGCCTGCGTGCGCCGGGTGAAGATGGTTGTGATCTGGGACGCCATGAGAGCCAGCTCCTGTTCGGGCCGGACAACGTCGAACCGGACGCTGTGGCGCATACTGTGGCCGAAACTCTGCCGGGCGCACACACGGCCGCACCGGTCAGCGTGTCCCAACGACCCGCAACACCTCCTCCCGACCACATACAAACACACACGGCCGCACCGGTCAGCGTGTCTCAACGGGCAACGACCCACAACACCTCCCGACCACATACAAACACACACGGCCGCACCGGTCAGCGTGTCCCAACGACCCGCAACACCTCCTCCCTACCACATACAAACACACACGGCCGCACCGGTCAGCGCAACACCTCCCGATCACATACAAACACACACGGCCGCACGGTCAGCGTGTCCCAACGACCCGCAACACCTCCTCCCGACCACATACACACACGGCCGCACCGGTCAGCGCAACACCTCCCGATCACATACAAACACACACGGCCGCACCGGTCAGCGTGTCCCAACGACCCGCAACACCTCCTCCCGACCACATACAAACACACACGGCCGCACCGGTCAGCGTGTCTCAACGGGCAACGACCCACAACACCTCCCGACCACATACAAACACACACGGCCGCACCGGTCAGCGTGTCCCAACGGCCCACAACACCTCCTCCCGACCACATACAAACACACACGACAGAGCACCGGTCAGCGCAACACCTCCTCCCGACCACCATACAAACACACACGACCGCACCGGTCAGCGTAACACCTCCCGACCACATACAAACACACACGGCCGCACCGGTCAGCGTGTCCCAACGACCCGCAACACCTCCTCCCTACCACATACACACACGGCCGCACCGGTCAGCGTGTCCCAACGGGCAACGACCCACAACACCTCCCGACCACATACAAACACACACGGCCGCACCGGTCAGCGTGTCCCAACGACCCGCAACACTTCCCGACCACATACAAACACACACGGCCGCACCGGTCAGCGTAACACCTCCCGATCACATACAAACGCAACGCAGAGCTGCAAACGGAAGGTTCAGACGGCTTTGCCACCAGGCCCTTCCTTTTACACATCACACTTGTTGAGAAGCAGATGCACTGGATGAAATTGTGCACAGGTAGGCAAATTTAGCATTATTTACAAAATTGTGCACAGGTAGGCAACTTTAGCATTATTTACAATCATTTCCTCAAAGGATTAACTGCTAACTTCAGGCTCTATCAGGAGGGCTTCCTTATCCTCTCTCCCCTCCCCCTATCCATTCTCCCTTACCCTTTCTCACTAATCCAGTTGTTACACTTCAAAATTGACCCTAACATATTGGTAATACAACATTTAAAGTCCCCAGTGTTCACAGCTATGCATGAAATGATTTGCCAAAGAAACATTGATCAAAACTTGAAAAAGGAGCTGGGTTTGGTATATAAGTCTAAGCAATCACATTGCGACTATGTACTACCTTTCAAAACAAAATTTAAAACAATAGTGACACTGAGTCACATTTGGCATGCCCAACAAGTAGCAATCCAAAAGTTATTATGTAGCAGGTAGCAATTATATGAAAGAGCAAGATGGCACTCTGAACTCACATCTTGAAGTGTTTCATAATCACTGGCAGACATGAAGTCTTCTTTTAGCCGAATTCCCAGCTGAGCAGCCCAATGGTTGACCCTAAAAATGATTTCAGTGTCAGAATAGGACAGAGACAAAGCTGATACAAAGTGCAGCAGAGAAGAAAATGTCAATGGATAAATTCACAGGGAAGCAACAGACATTACAAAGCAGATGATGAGCACGGGAAACTGACATGGTAGCCCACCGATATGAATAAGCAGACTCACACATCTGATGATGGTATTTCACTGCCGATGCTTATACTGAATGCCATCAGCAACTGGATGAGCCTGATAGCATGCATTTTCTAAAAGGTAGTCGTCACAGCGATTGAGATTGACAAACAAAGTTTCAAATCAATTAAGACAATGGTTCTGTGCAGTGTGCACTGTAATAAGCTTCATTCATTTGTCCATGCCATGGGAAAATATAGCTCAATTGCCCATGGATGACACCATGAAGCATAGCTCAACATGATTTCAGCTTCCTGGGTCACATTACAACAGAAGCCTGAAACAGAGGAGTTAAGCATTAACTATACATATTGTCAGGAGTCAGGCCTGGGTGGGGTGTCATAAAATTACTCCAGTATTACCTCAAGAAGTTAGAACTTAACTTGAGGCTAAGCAGAGAAATTCCCGCAGCCAGTTGTGGACCCATGACCCATGGCTGGAGACTGGAGAGCGGCCACCAACCAACGACCCCATTGACTTCTCACTAATTGGTGTATCACAGTGCTGCACATTTCTGGACCCTCTTCTCATTCTCAGGCCCCCATCAAAGTGTAGACAGTGGTGGCACCAGTGACAGCAGAAGCTGACTGCCGGTGAAGCCCTGCCATCAATTGAATCAGCCAATGCATTGGTCTGCACTCAGCACAGGGACCCAGGGACATGCACCAAACAGGGGCCCGCGCCACCTTCACACTGGTGGTGGCAGATACCTGGTTGAACGCACACACCTGGTTGAACGCACACTGCTGAGTGCGGTGTGTGCGGTGTGTCCAGCAGGCGTGGGGGTAGGGGATGGGTAGGCCGTTCTGACGTCACGGCTGCGTGCGTTGGACGGTCCGCTGTGGCCAGTCTCGACCGGCCACAGCGGTCGCTGTGTGCGGTGACGGAAGGCTGACGTAGGGACGCAGTGGGCGGAGCTTGGAGGCTGTGTGCGGTCCGACCGCACACAGGGCCCGTGAACAGCCCTCTGAAGTTTTTATAGGTCAAAAGCAAAATATGAAGTTTTTCATGAAAAACTATAAAAGTAGTTAAGCTAGACAAAAACTAATAGCACCATCGTGATCCTCTTGTCAATCCTCATTAAAGCATTCATGTGTTGACCAAAAAGTCAAGGTTGAAGGTCAGAGGTTGACCTCAGGTCACGTGGCCTGAAGGTCATCATGTGTATCATTTGATGACGACTGATGCACCTTAACAAGCTGAATGACATGATACCATTTGCACGGCTGCATCTCATTCCTGTAAGGAATTATTAGCCAAAACAAACTTTGGCGACCTTTGAAAACATCACATGGCCTTACACTTGCCCAATAGCAAACAAGACCTCAAAGTAGTCAAGACTGATCACATATGAAGTCATTTAAGGTAAAGTGGGCCATAACAACGCGTTTCAGTGAAAACAAAATCAGGACGTTGCATGTAAATCCGTTGATTCCTCCCCCCCCTCCCATACTGCAAAGTATGGCTGGTAGGTCGACGAGGTGCACTGTAGAGGTGTCAATCGGAACCAAAAATTTTGGAATTCCGAAAATTTCTGAATTCCGATTCGGAAAACGGACCGACAAGTGACAAACACATCGGACATATTCGGAAAACTAGTTGAAAGTTACAAATTTCTTAAAGGGAGATTATGACCTTTTTCCACAAAATCTGAGTTAGGACCATTTTCTGACAAAACACAACAAGTTATAATGTAAATTAAAACCATTTTGCTCAATTCGGTACCTTGCCGCAAATATCTCAACTTGAAATCACGTTAGCGGGGAGCGCTGAAAATGACCGTTGAATGAGTACTTACATCACTTTTTGGTACTTGCATGTAATTTTGTCAAATGAGCGTATTCCTTACATTTGATCTTCATCACATCTAGTTAGTTAATGGTCGTCTATAGTGCCTTCAAAAGATATTCATGGTTTGGGGGTGGTTTATGTCTAAATTTACGCAACTATTTTTCCTGTTCATCATCTGTCGCCATATGCTGCTATTTTAGTAGCAACGACTCAATTTTGAATCGGTCCCGCCGACTGCACAATAAAAGAAGATAGATACAACACTTTCGCGGCATCACTGAAAAACTTATGCAGTACTGTTATCAAAATTCTCATAACACCGTTCGACAAACCTGAAGTCTTTTTGAAATAAATATGCTTGTATTTTTCGCTTCAGGCTCTGAGGCCAAAATAATGAATTTCGTAGTCGCAATCGCAAGATTTGGCTGCGTTTCTGGCGCTTGCCGTTCATTTGTGGCGCAAAATAATACTTGAAAACAAAGAAGAGTAGGCACTATGTGCCCCCGAATTAGAATCTAATTAATTCTAAACCGAATTAACTCTAATTCAAATTAGAATCCTTACAACCAAGCAACGACAAGGCGATAACATAAACAAAAACCCAAGCGTCGCTGTTTGAAACAAAAGCGCCATATACTGCGACTTTTTTATAGAGAAGGACAACGCATTTCGGTGGGTGTTACAAGTACTGCAAGTACTGCTTCTTTTTTGCAAAAATAAAACCTTTTTCACATACGAAAATGTGCTAGGAAATTTTCATATTTAATAGAAACTACAGTAGAAATAGTATAGATGTCGAGTAATTTTTATTTAAGAAAAAAGAAAGCTCATTATCTCCCTTTAAATAAGTTAAAAAATTCAAACTTATTTCCATTATCCATATGCAAATTGCAAAACATGTCATCAAAATTGGCAGGGGATAGGTGCATCATATATCATTTATAATTATAGTGCAAGATGAACATAAACATGATTGCATGTAGCAGGTAGCTCTCAGTCAAATAAGGTACATAACTACCTATACTGTGCCATCTTTTAACTCTAAATTTGGAAATGTGTTTACAAATGGCAATAGCCATTGTTGTCAGCAAGCCCATCATTAGATACTTATACTTATACTTATAAAGTTCGGAATTTTGAAAGGCCACTTGGCCTCAAGGATCCGGTCCTATCGAGCTCCTTACTGACTCAGTGTCCTGACTCAGTCGTTAAGGTGAGTTGTGTGTTTCAAATGTGCCCAGTGTTTGTCCAGTCTGGCTTTGAAGGCGTTTAGGCTGGGGGCATCGACAACTGATGGCGGGAGTCCGTTCCAATCGTTGATGACTCGGACGGAGAAGACATTTCGACGCACTCGGGATACGGCCCTCGGTTTCGACAGCTTCCATTGGTGTCCGCGGGTGTTGCCTGTCGCTGCCGCCGCAAAGAATCTCTCTGCCTCGAGGTCAATCCCCTGTCTGAGCACCTGGTAGACGGTTATCATGTCGCCCCGGCGTCGGCGATGGTATAGAGACGGCAGGTCGAGAATCCGGAGCCTCTCCTCGTATGGCTGATTTCGGATGGCGGCAACCAGCTTCGTAGCTCTCCTCTGGACCTTTTCAACGCGCCTCTGGTCCTCCCGATTGAAAGGTCCCCAGATGGAGTTCGCGTATTCCAGGTGAGGTCGCACCATCGTTCGGAACAGCAGAGGCAGAGTGTTCTCGTCTAGGAGGGCGAAGCTTCGCCGGATCACGGACAGGATGCGCGATGCTTTCGAAATCGCCGCGGCTGCCTGCTCACGGAACTTGAGTTGGTGGTCGACGTGGATTCCGAGGTCCTTCTCCACCGGGGTCTGGTCCAGCTGCGTGTCGCCCATGTGGTAGACGTAGTTTCCATTGTGGGAGCCCAGATGCAGTGACTTGCACTTTGTTCGGTTGAAGGGCAGCTGCCAGCGTTCCGACCATTCAACGAGTGTATCTAGGCAGCGGCGTATTTAGAAAATCGCGAAGGGGGGGGCCAAGGGTTTGGAGGGCGCCACCTCACCCAAGGAGGGCGCCATACGGTCGCGAGATAAAAAAATCGCTCAGTGGGGGTTGGGGGGTTGGGAGGCGTTTTTTACCATGCCACCAGTTTTTTTTTTTGCGTAACCTCGTATAGGTCGTGCTGCATTGATTTTGCATCGTGTGTATTCTTTATACTCCAGGTCACAAAAGGTCAAGTGTTCTTGAAATGCTGCGCCGAAGGCGCGCGAAATTTTTGAAAACAACCTTTTCCTCCGCTTTTTAGGCACTGTTCCTCCGCCTTTTATACGATCACTGTTCAAAGCTCCTCTCGCTCTTTTACCAAATTTGAAGGTGTAAAAAATACCTAAGGTTTGGTCGGGCCGCTGCCACACAAACTGTACAGAAAGCTTGGCTCATGGGTGTCGATGTATAAAAGTTTATTGGCGGTGGCATATCTACGCACCAGATCACCGTATCGGATTGATACCGGAGCGCGAGATGCGTAAACATCATCCAAATTACCTCAGACCAGCCTTCATAGCCTTCTCACAGATGCATACAGTGTACCCACATAACCAGTTTCAATCACCGAAACTTCAGATGCCTGCTGTTGCGCCCGAACCTGTTGACAATACTTAATCGTAATCCATATAGATGCCATGATGCACGTAAAGTAGGATCAATCCGTTAAAGGGACCCTCCCACCTTAACATTAGATTTGAGTTGAGATAGCCAAAATGGGGTCCCTGGCTCACAATTACCGGTTTCGGCACTCACAACATCGAGAAATGCCTTAAATCGGAAATATTGAATTTCAAAATTGCAGCATTTTGATTCAGAGGGGCTAATGCTTAGGAATACCCCTCTGAATGTGTGACGTCAGCGCAGATATCTAACGATTTTTAAATGTTTGACTAAAACGTTTTGTAGCACGCGGTGGTATATGCTATTTGTTCGCAACATCTGCCGCAAACGCCGCACTTTTAAAATAAAGTCGCTAGAAACAGCGGAGATCCCAAAAAAGTAAACAAAAGTAAAAGTATAATATCTTGAAAACCGGCGAATATTTTTCGGTGAAATTTGGTAGATATTCGTTTTCGCTCTTTCTGAACCGAGCGACATCACTTTCATGCCAATTCATAAACTTTTTTGAAGGTGGGAGGGTCCCTTTAAGACCAAAGACGTGTTTTATGCATCGTAGAGCGTAGATAGTTTTGGTAGGTATAGATACTTCATTCATTGTGCTGAATGCACGTTCATTAGTGGCAGTTTTCACAGGCAAGACATCAACTATGTGCAATAGAACGACTAAGTTGAAAAACATGCCAAAGGAGTAAATAAATGATAGGAGGGCAGCGATCAACGGATGTTGCCAATAGGTAGAAGGGCTGCGATCCACAGGAGGGCACTAATAGGTAGAAGAGCCCCGATCAACATCCCGAGTTTCGACAGTAGGGCACCGATAGGTAGGAAGTTGGCGAGCAGCAGGAGGGCGCCAATGGATAGAAGGGCAGCGATCAACAGGAGAGCACCAATAGGTAGGAGGGCGCCGATCAACAATCAACAGGAGGGCGCCACCAGGTAAGAGGGTGGCGAGGAACAGGAGAGCACCAATAGGAGGGTGGCGATCAACAAGAGGTTGCCAATAGGTGGGAGAGCGGTCATCAACTGGAAAGTCGCCAATGAGCGGAAGGGTGACGATTAAAATGGGGGTGGCAATGGTGAGGAGGGCGCCTTTGCTCAAGAGGATCACACGAACAGGAGGGCGTCTGTGCGGAGGGCGCTGGTCAACAGGAAGGTGCCAGTGGATAGGAGGGCGGTGATCAACAGGAGGGTGCCAGTGGTTAGGAGGGCGGCGATCTACACGAGGGCGCCAATAGGAGAAGGGCCCCGATTAACATTCAACAGGAAGGACTAGGGAACCAATAGGTAGGAGGGCGGCACTGAACAAGAGGGTGCCAAAAGGGAGAAAGGCGGCCTTCAAAATTTCACATGAGGGCTCAATAGGTAGGAGAGCGCCAATAATTATGAGGACGCCGATCAGCAGAAGGGCGGCAATGTGTAGCAGGGTGGCGACCTACAGGAGGGCGCCTTCGGGTGAGAGGGCGCTTATTTACAGGACAGCGGCTTACATAGGCGACCACCGTTACGCTTAGAGAGCTACAGCCTACAAATGTGGTTGGAGGGCGCCCGAGGGAGCCCTCCAACCGTATTTGGAGGGCGTATTTGGAATGGGCGTCCTCCGAGAGCGCCCTCCATCCGTATTTTCCCTGTAAACACATTCGCGATTGGAGGGCGCCCTCCAGTCGCGATTGTTTTTCGATTCGATTATATCACAATTGCATTTGCGATTGGAGGGCGCCTTCGGCGCCCTCCAATCGCAAAGGGCGCCTTCGGCGCCCAAGGGGGGGGGGCCATGGCCCAGTGGCCCCCCCCCCTGCCTACGCCCCTGTATCTAGGTCAGCTTGGAGGGTGAGAACGTCTGATGCCCGGCTGACACTCCTGTAAATTTTCGTGTCGTCTGCGAACATCTTGATTGAGGACGCGACTTCACCGGGCAGATCGTTGACGTACACGACAAATAGCAGCGGCCCCAAGACAGTTCCCTGTGGCACCCCGCTGGTCACAGCGGCCCATTCCGACCTTGAGTTGTTCACCCGAACCCTCTGTTGCCTCCCCGTGAGGAACGCCTGCACCCAGTTCAGAAGCTTGCCATCAACGCCGCCATCAATAGATAACACAGTTATGATGGAAATCTCCATAGTAAAATTAGAATTGGAGCTTTCTATAGACCTCCTAATCAATCAAAGCAGGCGGATCTAGCCATGGTTGATGAAATAGAAAGAGGCCTAGATAAAAATACTGTCCTTTTAGGAGATTTCAATCTCCCAAAGTTGTCAAAAGAAGGAACAAGCCACAACTGGGAAACTACTCTATTCAGGGAAAATTTTGAAGAATGGTTCCTGACACAACATGTATTGCAGGCGACCAGAAAAGATGAACTACTTGACTTGGTTCTAACTAACAATGAAAACTTAATTACATATGTCATGGTGGGAGAATCCATTGGAAATAGTGATCATGCTATCATAAGATTCAGCATAAATTGTCGCTTGAAGAAGAAAGGTGTAAGAATGTATATTACTCCAAATTTTGCCAAGGGAGATTATGATGCAATCAGATCGTTCTTGACTTGTATGAAATGGAGCGCAATGTTTGAAGGTAAAAATGTTGACGAAATGTGGGTTGTTTTCAAAAATGTACTTACTGAGGCCCAGAAACGATTTATTCCCATGAGGAGGAGGCGAAGAGGTAAGATACCGAAACCACCTTGGTTTAATTGGTCGGTACAAAAATGTTTCAATGAGAAGAAAAAACATATTGTGAATTTAAATCAAATCCATCTGCTGAAAAAAGGATGAGGTATTTGAAAGCCAGAAGAACATTAAAAAGCATGATTCGTAAAACAAAGCGTACAACAGAGACACGATTTGCTAATGAATGCGGTGGAGACCTAAAAAGATTTTTCAGTTTTTATACGTTCAACAAACATGATGCACGAATTGGTCCGATTAGAAAGGATGGAATAATTTATCATGAAGACGCTGATAAGGCTCAGATTCTCAATGATCAATTTTCCAAAGTATTTACTGATGAGTGTCTTACAAACATTCCCACCAATAAAAACGATGCATGCTCACAGAAGCTTACGAGCATCCCTCTTAACCCGCGCCCCACTGGGGTCTGTGTATAACACGCCCTACTGGGGGGGGGGGCTATTCATAGCCCCCCCCCCTCCTAACTCCGAAACTACTGGGCCGATCATCAAAATTCAAACGGCGTCTGATAGCCCCGGAAAAACTGTCGAGCGAAACCTAATTTCATTGACCTCGAGGTCACCGATGACGTCACAGGTCAGGTCAAAGTAAAAATTATTAGCACTTTGGCTTGTTCACATTTTGGGCTCTGGCCGCCGTCTTACAAGTCAGATCAGGCTCATTTTTGGTTTCCACACTCGTGAACAGATGCTCTAGATACCTTGAGGGTACCAAACTTGTACTTTGATTTTCAGGTCAGGGTCAGGTCATCACAGGTCACGAAAATATTATATCATGCGTCGGTCACGTGACACATGTTTTATGGTCCATTTAGGCCATAGATTTCGAATTTGATGTCGTCTGTGTCATTCAAGGTCATTTTGAGTCGAAATTACTTTAGGTCAGGTCACTTTCAGGTCAAAAAAGGTCAAATTTTGAAGTTGAAATTTTTCAACAAAAAAGGTGTCTATTGGATGCAGTTTGAGCTCAGGAACACGATGGTGCCATTTATATTGGTGTACGATGCCAAATACGTACTGAAAATTTGATTTGAAAAATTAATAATTGTGAATTTTTTGCAATAATGCGTATAACTTGGCCATTTTTGAAGATATTTAGCTAAAACTTGCTAGAGTTAGTCATAATCATGCGTTCTGTCACATATAATCCGGTTTTTTCGAAAAGTCAAAAACTTTTTGAAAAAAATATAAAAATATAAATTTTGAATATTATTATATAAAATTTTCGAAATTTTCAAAATTTTGAAAATCCGAGATAGCAGTTTGATAGCGCGGTCAATTCTGAGTCCTTTCATGCAAAGAAATTGGATCTAGCTTAAAAACTGAGCTCTTGGGAGCGATTGCCGTGGTTCAATGTTTTGCGTCGAAATCGGACGAACATGACGTCACTCTGACGTCATTTCCGGCCGACCTATGGTAGCTACGAAGTTCAAATTTTGACACAAGGTGTCAAATTGATGCAGCCGAAGGTACTGAAAGTTTGGCGTCGATTCGTCAAGCGGTTTGGAAGTTATTGCAGAAAAACGGGAGGGGGGGCTATAAATAGCTCCCCCAGTGGGGCGCGGGTTAATCATGAGGACATTCTGAAATGTTTACAGAACCTCAAAATAAATAACACAGGTGGTCCAGATGGTATATCTGCTAGAATTTTGAAGGAAGCAGCGAAAGAGCTGTCCATGCCACTTTATATTATTTTTAAAAACTCTTTAGATACTGGTCAAATTCCTGATGATTGGAAACATGCTAACGTAGTGCCAATATTAAAAGGCGGAGACAAAACAGTGGTAGGAAATTACAGGCCAGTCAGTCTCACTTCTCTTGTATGTAAAATAATCGAAAAGATAATAAAAAAAAACACACACTGGCACATTTGGAGCGAGAAGCTCTTCTGTTGCCATCTCAACACGGGTTTAGAAGTGGTCGTTCATGTTTGACAAATTTATTAGATTTCCTTGAGCATGTAACAGACCTTGTAGATAGAGGTAAAAATGTATCAGTAGTCTATTTAGATTTTTGTAAGGCTTTTGATAAAGTTCCCCATAGAAGATTACTAACATCATTAGAAATTCATGGACTTAGCGGGGCTTTACTCAACTGGATTGAGAGCTGGTTATTAGCACGTAAACAGAGAGTAATACTTAACGGACATGAAGCGGATTGGAAGGATGTTAGAAGTGGTGTACCTCAGGGTACGGTCCTAGCCCCTTTATTGTTTATCATTTTTGTAAATTTGATAGACTCGAAGCTAACGAGCAAACTTTGGAAGTTTGCCGATGACATTAAATTAGCAAGGGAAATTACTTCCGAAAACGACAAGGAAGCACTACAATTAGATTTGAATACTCTTCATGATTGGACTCGAGAATGGCAGATGGAATTTAATATAGAAAAATGTAAAGTCCTCCACTTGGGGGGATATGGTGATGATCTATATAACATAAATGGTGAGACACTTCGAAATGTTCATGAAGAAAAAGATTTGGGGGTTTTGATCACAGATGATTTGAAATTTAGCCGCCATTGTCAGGAGGCACGGAAGAAGGCCCTTAAGATGTTGGGAATTATAAACAAAAATGTCACTTATAAAAGTAAGGAGGTCATGAAGAAACTTTACTGTGCCTATGTTAGGCCACATTTAGAATATTGTGCACAAGCTTGCCATTCTTCTTTTAAAAAAGATGTAACATTATTAGAACGGGTTCAGAGAAAGGCAACTAGGATGGTGCGGGGCTTAGCTCAAATGAGTTACAAAGATAGACTTGTGTCACTTAACATGTTCTCGCTAAATTACCGGAGAGTAAGGGGAGATTTAATCGAACTGTTCAAGATTTACAAGGGTATTGACAAACTTGACTTTCAGAATATGTTTACGATAAATTCGCATTCTACGAGGGGACATAAATGTAAACTGAAAAAGAAGTATACAAGAACGTGCTTAAGACAATCTTTTTTCACCAGTAGGGTCGTAGATATTTGGAATGGCTTACCATCTTTGGTTATCGATAGTTCCTCCATCCAGCAATTCAAGAATGGAATTGATTTATTCTTTGCAGAAAGTGGCCTAGTTTTTGACACTTGAAATGAAATCCAACACTTTTTTTCTTTTTTCTTCTTTTTTATTCGTGTCGGGATATTTATGAAATGTAGTGAAAGGAGATTGTTTATCGATGTATGTGAGATATGTCTGTATCATGTGAGTTTATGTGCATTGATTTACATGTGCATGTAACCTTGTTGGGCCCATGTGGCCTGTTGTTGCATGGAAATATATGTTATGTTATGTTATGTTATGAATATGATGTACAATCATTGACCTGTGAGAAGCACCAGACACCAAAGCAGTAATGTAGGGAATCCAAAAATAGATTTGCCTCACTTGAAAGTTAACAGAAGAGACTGAAGAAAATTGCAAATATCAAGGTGTGCCAAGTAGCACAAGAGTCTTACCTAAAAGCTCCTATCATAAAGTCATCCCCCTCTACCCCTTCCCTCCAAAAATACCCGTGCCGAAAAATAAATGCTACATAAATGCCGATACCCTATCAACAAACGTCAATAAACTAAACAATTACCAAAAGATGTGATGAAATGCGGCGAAAGTGTCATAAATGTCACCTAAGGAAAGATGGCCTCCCGATGAGAATCGGAGGAGACAAAAAAATGACGTCTAAAACAATAAATACAGTCATTTTGCTTTACAATTGAATTTTTTTCGACACATTATCATATTTTGCAATACAAATTGAATATAAATCAAACAATTTATGGTAAATGCACTTCAATAGGACAAGTTATATGAAAATGACGTCATATTATTGATTTTCTTTCACATCATCGACTCAAAGCCGGATACCATGTTCCATGGCGTATTTTCTTTTTGCAACCAAAGAGAGGCGCTGCCCGGAGAATGCCCAATTTCATCATTAAAAAACTGGCTTACGATGACCAGCTATCTTCGTGGCTTAGTAGTAAGTGTGCCGAGTGTACCCACCTCGAAATCTAATAAAGGTCGCTGACTCGCAGCGGGTCAGCCTGAAGTGTTTAACACGCATTTGTTTTTTAAGTAGCATCTGGCCAGCCGGCAACTGTCGTGAGGGCTAATGCTCGTATCTAGGTAAAACATTTGGAAATTAGACAGTCGGCAACTGCCGTGAGGGCGTTACATATTTACGTGTGTTAGATTAGGTCAGGTCTCGTCAGGTCAGGTTAGGTTTGTTTGCTTTGGTTTGGGGTAGAAAGAAGCATCTCCGGGTAGCGCCTCTCCTTGGTTGCTAAAACGAAATACGCTGTTCCATGCTACCAAGAATGGACAACACTATTCGACCGCCACCCTTGCAGCCATTCTATAACTCAGGAACTACTGGACCGATCGGAACGAACGAAACACCATTCGAATCAGGAGGTACGATTTTATCAGTCGTTTCGAAGCTCGTGACCCCAGGTGACCTCGATGACCTCAAGAGGTCAACTCGGCATTGACGCCTATTGCAGCCATTCTATAACTCAGGAACTACTGGGCCAATCGCGACGAAAACACCACCAGTCGAATCAGCGTATGCGATTTCACCAGCCGTTTCGAATATGGTGACCTCAAGTGACCTCAGTGACCTCAAAAGGTCAACTTTACGTTTTCGCCTATTGCAGCCATTCTATAACTCAGGAACTACTGGGCCGATCGTGACGAAAACACCACCAGTCGAATCAGCGTATGCGATTTCATCAGCCGTTTCGAATATGGTGACATTAGGTGACCTCGGTGACCTTGGGAGGTCACATGACCGCTGTGGCCTATGGCAGCCATTCTATAACTCAGGAACTACTGGGCGGATCGTGACGAAACACCACCAGTCGATTCAGCGTATGCGATTTCATCAGCCGTTTCGAATATGGTGACCTCAGGTGACCTCGGTGACCTTGAGAGGCCACATGACCAATGTGGCCTATGGCAGCCATTCTATAACTCAGGAACTACTGGGCCGATCGTGACGAAAACACCACCAGTCGATTCAGCGTATGCGATTTCATCAGCCGTTGCGAATATGGTGACCTCAGGTGACCTCGGTAACCTTGGGAGGCCACATGACCAATGTGGCCTATGGCAGTCATTCTATAACTCAGGAACTACTGGGCCGATCGTGACGAAAACACCACCAGTCGATTCAGCATATGCGATTTCATCAGCCGTTTCGAATATGGTGACCTCAGGTGACCTCGGTGACCTTGGGAGGTCACATGACCGCTGTGGCCTATGGCAGCCATTCTATAACTCAGGAGCTACTGGGCCGATCGTGACGAAAACACCACCAGTCGATTCAGCGTATGCAATTTCATCAGCCGTTTCGAATATGGTGACCTCAGGTGACCTCGGTGACCTTGGGAGGCCACATGACCAATGTGGCCTATTGCAGCCATTCTATAACTCAGGAACTACTGGGCCGATCGTGACGAAAACACCACCAGTCGATTCAACGTATGCGGTTTCATCAGCCGTTTCGAATATGGTGACCTCAGGTGACCTCGGTGACCTTGGGCGGTCACATGACCAATGTGGCATATGGCAGCCATTCTATAACTCAGGAACTACTGGGCCGATCGCGACGAAAACACCACCAGTCGAATCAGCGTATGCAATTTCATCAGCCGTTTCGAATATGGTGACCTCAAATGACCTCGGTGACCTCAAAAGGTCAACTTTACGTTTTCGCCTATTGCAGCCATTCTATAACTCAGGAACTACTGAGCCGATCGTGACGAAAACACCACCAGTCGATTCAGCGTATGCGATTTCATCAGCCGTTTCGAATATGGTGACATCAGGTGACCTCGGTGACCTTGGGAGGTCACATGACCGCTGTGGCCTATGGCAGCCATTCTATAACTCAGGAACTACTGGGCCGATCGTGACAAAAACACCACCAGTCGATTCAGCGTATGCGATTTCATCAGCCGTTTCGAATATGGTGACCTCAGGTGACCTCGGTAACCTTGGGAGGCCACATGACCAATGTGGCCTATGGCAGCCATTCTATAACTCAGGAACTACTGGGCCGATCGTGACGAAAACACCACCAGTCAATTCAGCGTATGCGATTTCATCAGTCGTTTCGAATATGGTGACCTCAGGTGACCTCGGTGACCTTGGGCGGTCACATGACCAATGTGGCCTATGGCAGCCATTCTTTAACTCAGGAACTACTGGGCTGATCGCGACGAAAACACCACCAGTCGAATCAGCGTATGTGATTTCATCAGCCGTTTCGAATATGGTGACCTCGGGTGACCTCGGTGACCTTGGGCGGTCACATGACCAATGTGGCCTATGGCAGCCATTCTATAACTCAGGAACTACTGGGCCGATCGCGACGAAAACACCACCAGTCGAATCAGTGTATGCGATTTCATCAGCCGTTTCGAATATGGTGACCTCAGGTGACCTCGTTGACCTTGGGAGGTCACATGACCGTTGTGGCCTATGGCAGCCATTCTATAACTCAGGAACTACTGGGCCGATCGTGACGAAAACAGCACCAGTCGAATCAGCGTATGCGATTTCATCAGCCGTTTCGAATATGGTGACATCAGGTGACCTCGGTGACCTTGGGAGGTCACATGACCGCTGTGGCCTATGGCAGCCATTCTATAACTCAGGAACTACTGGGCCGATCGTGACGAAAACACCACCAGTCGATTCAGCGTATGCGATTTCATGAGCCGTTTCGAATATGATGACCTCAGGTGACCTCGGTGACCTTGGGAGGCCACATGACCAATGTGGCCTATGGCAGCCATTCTATAACTCAGGAACTACTGGGCCGATCGTGACGAAAACACCACCAGTCGATTCAGCGTATGCGATTTCATCAGCTGTTTTGAATATGGTGACCTCAGGTGACCTCGGTGACCTTGGGAGGTCACATGACCAATGTGGCCTATGGCAGCCATTCTATAACTCAGGAACTACTGGGCCGATTGTGACGAAAACACGACCAGTCGATTCAGCGTATGCGATTTCATCAGCCGTTTCGATTATGGTGACCTCAAGTGACCTCGGTGACCTTGGGAGGTCACATGACCAATGTGGCCTATTGCAGCCATTCTATAACTCAGGAACTACTGGGCCGATCGTGACGAAAACACCACCAGTCGAATCAGCATATGCGATTTCATCAGCCGTTTCGAATATGGTGACCTCAGGTGACCTTGGTGACCTTGGGAGGTCGCATGACCGCTGTGGCCTATGACAGCCATTCTATAACTCAGGAACTACGGGGCTGATCGTGACGAAAACACCACCAGTCGATTCAGCGTATGCGATTTCATCAGCCGTTTCGAATATGGTGACCTCGGTGACCTTGGGAGGTCACATGAACGTTGTGGCCTATGGCAGCCATTCTATAACTCAGGAACTACCGAGCCGATCGTGATGAAATCACCACCAGTTGATTCAACGTATGCGATTTCATCAGCCGTTTCGAATATGGTGACCTCAGGTGACCTCGGTGACCTTGGGAGGTCACATGACCGTTGTGGCCTATGGCAGCCATTCTATAACTCAGGAACTACTGGGCCGATCGTGACGAAAACATCACCAGTCGATTCAGCGTATGCGATTTCTCTAGCCGTTTCGAATATGGTGACCTCAGGTGACCTCGGTGACCTTGGGAGGAATGGCTGCCATGGGCCACAACGGTCATGTGACCTCCCAAGGTCACCGAGGTCACCTGAGGTCACCATATTCAAATCGGCTGATGAAATCGCATACGCTGAATCGACTGGTCGTGTTTTCGTCACGATCGGCCCAGTAGTTCCTGAGTTATAGAGTGGCTGCCATAGGCCACATTGGTCATGTGACCTCCCAAGGTCACCGAGGTCACCTGGGGTCACCATATTCGAAACGGCTGATGAAATCGCATACGCTGAATCGACTGGTGGTGTTTTCATCACGATCAGCCCAGTAGTTCCTGAGTTATAGAATGGCTGCAATAGGCCACATTGGTCATGTGACCTCTTAAGGTCACCGAGGTCACCTGAGGTCACCATATTCGAAACGGCTGATGAAATCGCATACGCTGAATCGACTGGTGGTGTTTTCGTCACGATCAGCCCAGTAGTTCCTGAGTTATAGAATGGCTGCCATAGGCCACAACGGTCATGTGACCTCCCAAGGTCACCGAGGTCACCTGAGGTCACCATATTCAAAACGGCTGATGAAATCGCATACGCTGAATCGACTGGTCGTGTTTTCGTCACGATCGGCCCAGTAGTTCCTGAGTTATAGAATGGCTGCCATAGGCCACATTGGTCATGTGACCTCCCAAGGTCACCGAGGTCACCTGAGGTCACCATATTCGAAACGGCTGATGAAATCGCATACGCTGAATCGACTGGTGGTGTTTTCATCACGATCGGCCCAGTAGTTCCTGAGTTATAGAATGGCTGCAATAGGCCACATTGGTCATGTGACCTCTTAAGGTCACCGAGGTCACCTGAGGTCACCATATTCGAAACGGCTGATGAAATCGCATACGCTGAATCGACTGGTGGTGTTTTCGTCACGATCGGCCCAGTAGTTCCTGAGTTATAGAATGGCTGCCATAGGCCACATTGGTCATGTGACCTCCCAAGGTCACCGAGGTCACCTGAGGTCACCATATTCGAAACGGCTGATGAAATCGCATACGCTGAATCGACTGGTGGTGTTTTCGTCACGATCAGCCCAGTAGTTCCTGAGTTATAGAATGGCTGCCATAGGCCACAACGGTCATGTGACCTCCCAAGGTCACCGAGGTCACCTGAGGTCACCATATTCAAAACGGCTGATGAAATCGCATACGCTGAATCGACTGGTCGTGTTTTCGTCACGATCGGCCCAGTAGTTCCTGAGTTATAGAATGGCTGCCATAGGCCACATTGGTCATGTGACCTCCCAAGGTCACCGAGGTCACCTGAGGTCACCATATTCGAAACGGCTGATGAAATCGCATACGCTGAATCGACTGGTGGTGTTTTCATCACGATCGGCCCAGTAGTTCCTGAGTTATAGAATGGCTGCAATAGGCCACATTGGTCATGTGACCTCTTAAGGTCACCGAGGTCACCTGAGGTCACCATATTCGAAACGGCTGATGAAATCGCATACGCTGAATCGACTGGTGGTGTTTTCGTCACGATCGGCCCAGTAGTTCCTGAGTTATAGAATGGCTGCCATAGGCCACATTGTGTGGAGAAGGAAATCATGGCCTCCCACTCCCGATGGAGGCCCCAATGTCTTGTCTCCCTTTTTTCACTGTCTGGGTGTCTGGGGCGCATAGCGACACGGGACCGCCGGCTCGCTGGCCGGCTGCCCGTCCGGTCACGTGCTTGCGTCCCGACACCCACCATAAAACCTATGTTCTCTAAATACACTCACTCACTCCTCCTCACCGACTGTGACGCCAACACCATCCGCGGACCCCCGGCTCCGACGAGGGCGGCCGAAATGGCCGGCCCACAATTGGTGCCAGCGGTGGTGGTTGGTTGTCGGTGGAGGATTTTTGGCTTCAGGTGAGTTCTCTTTAAATTAATTTCATTTGCTATTTGTAATGTTTGAAATTTGAGATTTGAGATTTGATATTTAGTTCCATTCGTTTATCTACATGTGATTTTTCATTATTTGCTAGGCTAACCATGGAAGATGCTACCAGGAATTTTAGTGTTGAGTACAATACCCAGATGAACGATATTTTAAGGCGAATTGCTCATTTAGAATTAGCTGTAGCGGAAGAGCTTGTTGCTCAACAAAATCAAAATCCATCACAATCTCAGAGCCGAGGACGTGATCGTCAATCTCGTCAGCAAAAATACCGTTATCCACCTGTTCGCTCGAAATCACTTCACTCTTCGCATCATTGCTGTCAAGAAAGAAGTCATTATTTTTCAAATTCTTATCACCATGAATTTTCTAGCTCTCACCGAAACTTTTCACCGCGTCGAAACTGTCGTTCTCTGAGCCCAAACGGGTTCCGCTCACTGCACTAGGGGATGAGTGCGTGAGCGTTGCTTCAGATGACAGGGACCGTTCAGCACATCCCCCGGTTTTACGTGACGTCAAAATTTCGGGTCAAGCTTGTTCAGCTCTTTATGATAGTGGAAGTAGTGTCTCTTTAGTTTCAGAAAAATGTCTGCAAAAATCTGGTTTAAAAGTAGCTTACGAACCTCCCAGTGTCTCTATTCTTGATGTTACTGGAAATCCTATTGACGTTGTAGGTGAAGTCAATCTGAACATTAGCATTCTTGGTCAAACAGTTCAACACAAATTTTTCATTTCAGCAAAAAGTTTGCCATTCAAATGCGATATAATTCTCGGAATCGATTTTATCATTGCTCACAAATTGATTTACAATCCATCGAGTCGTACGGTGAACTTTCTAAAACCAATTCTTTCTTCCAATGTAGTCGAAAAACGCTCAAAACGTCTGAGTCCCAAAAGACGTAAAAGAGTACGTTTTCTTTTATCAACAAAGGACAATGAAAAATCTGTCGATCAAATCGTTTATCCTGATAAAATGGTAGACATGTTCACAACTGCAGAAAAACATGCATTAACTATTGATGACGAAAAGTCATATCCATTGTTCGTGAAACAAACAGTGGAAATTTCTGGTTACAGCGAAAAATTTGTACGTGTTAAATTACCACATTTTCTACAACCAAATGATTTTCCATACCTAATTCAAACGCATTGTGATCAAAGTATTCGAGACATTGAGGTTGCCCGTTCTATCAATTTCTTAGAAAATTCAGGCACGCTTGTACGCGTGATTAATGCTTCAAGTGACCCAATCATTTTGAGAAAAAATCAGAGAATCGCACAAGCCCATCCGACCAAAAAGTACCCCTTCAGTCAGGTCACAGACCGACCCCATCCCATCAGACAGGACGCTGACCTTGCTCAGTACCATGGGTCAGTCAATGCCAACTGTCAAACAGTGCCGTCTGTTCCCAATTCCGCCAGCGTCTCGCCACAACAAAAAACGGTCGCTGGGCCTGACTGGGCTGCGTCAGACACCGGACGCAGAACAGAGATAAACAATCCGACGACCTCTATCCCGAGGACGTCAGGGCACAGGTCTGTCAGTGACATTGATTTGAAACACATCCCAATACACTTTCGTTTTAAACTCCGTGAACTATTAGACAAACATAGACATGTCTTTGGAAATGATATTTCTGACATGCAACCGACATATGGTTACAAAAATCACAATGGATTCACAGACCACACTCCGGCTGATCAACGAACAAGTCCCCCATTTGCTCATCGGCAGATAACGAAGGAAGATATAGAACGCATGGTAACAGCCAAAGTTATCAAACCATTAGTTTCACCATATAACTCTCCAATCATTCTTATCAAGAAATCAAATAGTGATTATCGCCTTGTTTCAGATTTGCGACTTCTCAACTCCAAAATCAAGGATGACAAGTTTTCTCGTTCATTTACATCAAAAGATCAACTTTCTGACTGTGAAGTTTTCTCTACCCTGGATCTGCTTAGTTCATTCCACAAAATTTCTTTGAATGAATCTTCAAATCATTCTACGGATTTTGCAAATGATGACGACAAACATCATATGAACGATAAACCAATGGGTCTTCGTTCAAGTTCCTCCGTTCTCAACAGAGGGTTGCAAATTGCACTCAGTAGTCTACAAGGCATAGATGCATTTCTATATATTGACAATATTCTTATCGCTAGCAAAACGTACGACGAGCATTTAGAAAAACTCGACAATATATGTTCTCGTTTAGAAGAAATTCATCTTGTGATCAACCCCGAAAAGTGTGAATTTATGAAATCTCAGGTAAAGTATCTGGGTTTCATACTTGACAAACATGGAATTCGTCCAGATGCATCCAAATTACAAGCGGTACAAGATTTTCCTGTACCAGAAACAGCGAAAGATGTTCGTATTTTTCTTCGGTTTGCGAACTATTATCGCAGACACATTCCAAAACTGGCTGAGCTTACTGCTCCGTTAATTCATTTGACAAAGAAAAATGTTGATTTTATTTGGTCAAAAGAGTGCGAAAAAGCATTCTCATCGATAAAAAGGTCACTACGAAAATGCGCTTTATTAAAATTTCCAAATTTCGAAAAAGACTTCTACCTATTTACACATACAAGTGATTTCGCCATTAGTGGCGTACTTGAACAAAAATATGGTGATGAATTTCACCCAATCGCTTTTATTAGTCGACAGCTTAGCAAAGCTGAAATAAATTTTTCAACTTCAGAAAAGAAATGCCTTGCAATTTTATGGTCTTTTGATCATTTGCGATCTTATCTTTTAGGTCATGTCACTCATGTCATGACAGATCATTCACCATTAAAATGTATTTTCAAGTCAACTCATCTTAGCGGTCGCTTAAAGAAATGGTTAGTAAAACTATCAGAGTATGATTTTGATGTCACTTATCTACCAGGTATTTTGAATGTTACATCTGATCATTCGTCTAGTGCCGAATTAGATATGCAAAACAAAGCAGACTTTCTTGGCCATGTCTGTGCAGAAACCGCAGGATGGACAAAGGAGAAAATCAAAGCTGAACAGCGAAAAGACCCAGATTTGATGCCAATCATTGATCGCCTCGTGAAACCGAAAGCTAAAGGCCCTGATCTGAAGCTGAATGAATCTCTTTCCAACTTTTTCTTAGGTTCAGATGGCCTACTTTACCATGTAGCCAAACAAAATTCGAAGATTCGTCAGTTTATGAAACAGCTTGTAGTTCCAAATTCAATGAAAAAACTGATGCTTGAGAAAGTCCATGACACTTTTTCGTCAGGACAAAAGTTATTTAGAAACATTCTTTCCAAAATTCGAGTTCAATTTTACTGGAGGAACATATACTCCGATGTTAAAAAGTATGTAGACTCCTGTCGTCTTCACATGAACCAAAGTGCTCACAGATTTTGGAAATGTGCACCAAGGCAGTGCACAAGTACACAAGAGCACCGTAATATCAATCGTCAAGAAGACGATCAAATCGACACCTGCGTCGACTCACAGTCTCTCAGCAACGAATCTGCCATTCGTTCCGTGAGTAATGCCTCACAGAGCAGCAACAACGGTGCACGTTCACCTGTTACACTGCCGGCAAAGCCAGGGACGTTGGTGACTCCTTCTGAAGAGAATGGGTTCGACCAGAGTGATCTTACACGGCTGGAGGAAGATTGGCGAAATTGTCGAGCAGGCCGAGAAGTTAGTCAGGCTGATCACCTGCGGTATATAACCTCTGGTCTCGCAAAAACATACGCCCCCCAGACCGTCAAGAAGGAACATAGCGCTCACATAGCGCCCATTTAGCGCTCAAATATATTATTTGCCTGCAGAAGACATGCTGCGTTACAATGAGGTTGACGAGGTCCCTCCCGCGCATGTAAATAGCCGACGTACGGCCAAAAATGGTGACAGAGATCCCATTTCACGTGATGCGAACGAAGGTTGATGATTACGTCCCTCGCGCACACCGCCAGCCAAAGGCTGAGCAAAAGGTTTACTCAATGTAAACGGAAGAGAGCAATTGCAATTTCATTGAGCTCAATTCATTGTAAATAAAGCATCCACGATATATATGCTAGTATGAGAGGTGAATGATTCTCATTTGTATGATTGCCAAAACCTATGTTGTCGCTTGCTGTTGCCATCTTTCATTTCTTTACATATGTTGCAATGTCAAAAATGTCTTGATACTGACACATTAGCGTTGTTTCTTTTTCAGGTTCGTGCTTCTTGTGGCGGAACGAGTGCAGCGTCAAATAATACCCAAAGGACATGCATGCTTCTCGATATTCCCAATTAATTTACAGTATACTTTATCGAACTAACTACTGATTAGCTTTAATTTTGGTCATCTGGTAAAAAAAAAAACGACTTCTATAACATTGACCAATAACTTTTGGCCATTCTGAACAATTTACACCAGCGAAAGTAATAAGTGGCAATAAAAAATTGTCCACAGAAAGTTTGCCAATTCAACAATTTACCAGCGATATAACTACATTAGAAGTATTGCTGTTTGCATGCCTTCCCAAACGATTTCACGGGTATGACGTAATACACAGATGCACTCGTTCAGAAGACGCCACTCTTTAAAAGGACTTCATTTTTTCAACCATATATTTTTTTATTGAACAACTAAGTAAGTTCTAACACAATAGTTAGATATTCCAATAACACTTAAACCCACTAAAAACATTGGCCTCTTCAATTTATTCGTTAAAGTAAGTCACTTGGCAGTACTATTAAAACCGGTCTTTTGCTATAGTCATTGGCTCATTAGCCCCATTTTTTCTCCCTTACTACTCACTTTGCGACGTAAACGATCTCTCGATCGACTGACCGGCGGTGCTGCCCGTTTTTAAAATCATTCAATGTTTTGCTATCCGCTGTGTCAAAAACATGTCTTCCGTGTCATTTATACCATGATGTCTTCCAATGAATGTTCAGCCTTCACAAAGTTCATACTGCCGTTTTATACACAATTGTTATCACACACCAGGGAAAATGTATCACTGACCGGCACAGCGATAGCACAACATTTTAACAAAAAGTGTATGTGGATGCATGTTTGAATACTTGGACACGGAAACCAATTCGAATGTCCTACGGACCCGAGTGTTTTGGCCTTTGAAAGTCCATGGGTTCCGTGGCACGCCTGGGGAAGCATTACGACACTTATGTCGCCCAGTGCTACGTGCCTTTTGTACAAATGTTGTACTGTACAGCTGTAAATATGAATGACTGTTTTGTATGATGTATATGTTGGGGCATTGTTTCGGCACATTTTAATTCGGTTCTTTTTCTATTACAGTCCTTGAGTTTCTGTTACCCATCTGGGAGTGGCCACTATCTGACTCCCCGAGCATCGACTACGGAGAAACGCCGATACGCATCACGGTCTGCAAAAGCTGGCTGATCATAGTCATGATGGGATCGGACGCTCATCGTCGATCCGTCTGGCTGTCTCAGTCGCTCTGCGTCTAGTCCACGAATCACACACTGCAACTGCGGACGCCATCACCGACTGCAACGGCTGCAACTGCAACCAGCAGGTGGCCTAGGTCCAAAGCCAACGCCTGGCTGACCCACATGGCCGCCTGCCGTCGCTGCTACCTCATCTGCTCATCGTGCTTCGCTGTTCTCCGTCCGTTCGTCCGTCACTCTCGTCGCCCGTGCCAGCCGCCATCAACATGGCTGAGCGCACCATCGCCGCCATCAACGCGCTGTCGATCAAAGGGGTCACCAACACCCTCGCCAATTCCACCAGCTTCCGGTACGCTGACGTCTCCGGTATCGGTGCTGTGCGGCGGCAGCCAACGCTCCGTTGACAGGTGTGGCCACACTGTCACGGCGCACCCTGGCCGCTGCCCCTCACGATCAACTCGGACATCATCTACCCGCAGAGGTGCCTGGCGCATAACATCGACAACGACAAAACATGGCGACAACGATAACGACGACGACTAGCGATGACGACAAAACCGAATCGGAGAGCAGCGACAATAGCAGCAGCAGTAGTAGCAACAACAGGCGTACCAGTACCAGTAGCAGCAGCAGCCGTACCTGCAGCAGCAGCAGCAGTCGTACCTGGCGTTCCATGCGCGGTGTCATACGTGGATCTATGCAGTTAGGGTCGTGATTGCTTATTGGTCGCCTCCTCTTGTCGGCTTGTTGGGGGAGGAAAGATATGTGGAGAAGGAAATCATGGCCTCCCACTCCCGATGGAGGCCCCAATGTCTTGTCTCCCTTTTTTCACTGTCTGGGTGTCTGGGGCGCATAGCGACACGGGACCGCCGGCTCGCTGGCCGGCTGCCCGTCCGGTCACGTGCTTGCGTCCCGACACCCACCATAAAACCTATGTTCTCTAAATACACTCACTCACTCCTCCTCTACCGACTGTGACGCCAACACCATCCGCGGACCCCCGGCTCCGACGAGGGCGGCCGAAATGGCCGGCCCACAATTGGTCATGTGACCTCCCAAGGTCACCGAGGTCACCTGAGGTCACCATATTCGAAACGGCTGATGAAATCGCATACGCTGAATCGACTGGTGGTGTTTTCGTCACGATCGGCCCAGTAGTTCCTGAGTTATAGAATGGCTGCCATAGGCCACATTGGTCATGTGACCTCCCAAGGTCACCGAGGTCACCTGGGGTCACCATATTCGAAACGGCTGATGAAATCGCATACGCTGAATCGACTGGTGGTGTTTTCATCACGATCGGCCCAGTAGTTCCTGAGTTATAGAATGGCTGCAATAGGCCACATTGGTCATGTGACCTCTTAAGGTCACCGAGGTCACCTGAGGTCACCATATTCGAAACGGCTGATGAAATCGCATACGCTGAATCGACTGGTGGTGTTTTCGTCACGATCGGCCCAGTAGTTCCTGAGTTATAGAATGGCTGCCATAGGCCACATTGGTCATGTGACCTCCCAAGGTCACCGAGGTCACCTGAGGTCACCATATTCGAAACGGCTGATGAAATCGCATACGTTGAATCGACTGGTGGTGTTTTCGTCACGATCGGCCCAGTAGTTCCTGAGTTATAGAATGGCTGCCATAGGCCACAACGGTCACGTGACCTCCCAAGGTCACCGAGGTCACCTGAGGTCACCATATTCGAAACGGCTGATGAAATCGCATACGCTGAATCGACTGGTGGTGTTTTCGTCACGATCAGCCCAGTAGTTCCTGAGTTATAGAATGGCTGCCATAGGCCACATTGGTCATGTGACCGCCCAAGGTCACCGAGGTCACCTGAGGTCACCATATTCGAAACGGCTGATGAAATCGCATACGCTGAATCGACTGGTGGTGTTTTCGTCACGATCGGCCCAGTAGTTCCTGAGTTATAGAATGGCTCCAATAGGCGAAAACGTTAAGTTGACCTTTTGAGGTCACCTAGCCCCGGCAGGCGGGAGGGGCTAGAACGAACGGGATGGTGGTTTAGGTTTAAAATAGATTGGAAATATCGTGCCATGGTCAACTAAGATTATAAGTTTTTTTTTACCTAATAAACATTTATTAACATTACGAAAGAACCCACCATTTTTATTGAGAAATATAAAAGAAATGCTATTTTTTGATGTTACCGTCTACTTTTAATGGAATTCAAACCCTACCTCTTACTAGGGGTGATAAAATAAACCCCTCTCCTCAGTTTTTCCTGAATAACTGGCGTAGGAAGTGGCGGATAGTTGCGAAGCTTTCAGTGCCGTAAGTTATTTTTTCACCATAAGTAAATAAATATCCATGCGGTCAGGAGTCGGGATAAGTTCAGGCCATCCGCAATCTGATATTTTACACCTACCCTGAAAATTTAAAGACCCTTGTGACCACTTTTTAGAGCCCATTACGTTTAGGCCAGAATGGGCATTCGGCGTGTCAGGTCTCATTACCCCGGCGGCCGCTGCACTGGGCCTTCGCGCCACCCGCCGGCCGCTGGGGGGGGGAGGGGGGCAACAGTTGCCCCCCCTTACTTCTGCGACGATATCGTCGCAACATGAAGAGAAAGAGAAGAGAAACTTTGCACACATCTTCCTGAATACCTAGCCGAGGTTGTGTTCCAATTTGGTGTCAATCCCATGTGAAATGACATGCCAAGTTTTGCCAATTGTTTCACGTTCGTAGCTCATCAGGTTTCGGAGATATTCACAAAACGTAAAGGGGGGAGCAGCTTTATTCCACCCCCCTCCCAGCGGCTCGTGGGTTAACCGCTCATTTCTAGACTTGTGATTAGAAACGTCCTAGCATGTGAGATGATGTTTGGTCCCTTGTGGCTTACTTGGCCGGTGCCTTCAGGGCTGTTTAACTACAAATTTGCCGATCTGCTGAGCGCATGGAGCCGATCTAGCCAGGTTTATAACTGTGGTATCGCGAATTGTCCCCCTCCGTCCGGAAGCTGGCGACGCCACTGGCGGCGCCGGCACGCAGACGCGGCGGCTCGAGAGAGTCGGTCTGGCGCGTCTGGCGCGCGTGTCGGGAGCGGTTGTGCGCCGTGTGTGCCGTGTGCGGTGGTCGTCGCGTGGCGGTCAGCACAGACTACAGAGTTCGTGTATGAGCCCAGATTGCCTCAGCAATAAACTTGTCTCCACGAGCCAGCCTGTGTGAGGCAGTGCGGAGTGGGCTTGTGTTGAGTCCCCCCTGTGTTCAGCGCTGTCCGAGCTTTTGGGTCTCGGCGGCCATTTTCGGACGGGTGCGGTGGTCGAGTGCGCAGGCGCGTGGTCACGTGTCTCGGTGACGTCGCGGTCACGTGACTCCCCCGGAGTGGAAAGCGCGGGAAACGCAGCGGCGGTGCCAGGGACGGGCGGCAGGGAGCCCGAGTCAGCTGTGTGCTGACTGCTGAGTGACCTTGGCCGGCGCCAGCTGACGGTTCAGTCGCGCGGCGACGGCCGCGGCGTGAGGAGGCTTGAGGGGACCACGAGTGGACGTCAACGGCGGACGGGATGGCGGCGGCTGGACTGAGTCTGCCGGCGGTGGGGCCGTACCAGCCGGGGACGGATTTTCCTCGATGGCTCAACAGCGTGGATCTGTACATGGCGGCCCTGGACGTCACTGGGGACGAGAGGAAGACGGCGATTCTGTTGCACCTGCTCGGACCCGAAGTGCAGGAGGTGTACGGCACGCTCCCGGAGCCGACAACTGGAGTGACCGGCTGCTATGCGACGTGTGTAGCTAAACTCCGAAGCTACCTGGCGCCGCAGCGCAACGTCATCGCTGATCGACTCGCGTTTCAGCGGTTGCGCATGGTGGAAGGCGAGCTGTTTGACGCGTTCCTGTCCCGTCTGCGCCTCGCGGCAGCTCGGTGCCAGTTCCCGCCCGAGCAGGCCAGCGCGGCCCTGCGGGACCAGGCCATCGCGGGCTGCACGCCTCGCCTGCAAGAGCGAGTGCTGCAGCGGGCCGTGGAGGCGCAGGAGCCGCTCAGCCTCCAAGACGTCGTCAACATAGTCCACAATGTGGAGCGGACCGACCGCCTGCTCCGTGAGGTGCGGCAGGACGGCCAGCGGAGGCGGCTGAATGTCGTAGTCAGCGACCGACTCGGACACCAACCGCTGATAGGACGGGACTGGTTGCGCCACATGCGCCTCGACTGGCGGTCGCTGCTTCAGGGCAGCGAGGACCGTGAAGTGAGCGGCGCAGACGGAGTCAGAGGGCGCCGTGACACTAAAGGAGCCGGTGGGCGCCGGGATGCTGATGCTGCAGGAGCCGGCGGGCGCCAGGACGCCGATGGAGCCGGCGGACGCCGGGATGCCGATGGAGCCGGTGGGCGCCGGGGCGCCGGCGGAGGGAGCGGACACGGGTACGTCGGCGGAGGCGGCGGTGCCGGGCGGCCCGTCGGAGACGCTCGTGCCAGAAGCTTCGGTGGCGGAGACGGGATCGGCAGTGTCAGAGCGGCGACCGTCGGCGACGTCCGACGAGCAGGGTTCAGCGACGGGTACACCGGCGGCGACGCCAAACGGCCCGTCGGCGATGATCGCGCTGATGGCCGCGGTGACGGCGGCCGCGCCGGCAGTGCCAGTGACCCCATCGGAGGGTGCACCAGTGGCGTTGACGTCAGTGGAGGTCGTGTCGGTGCCGGTGACAGCGGAGGTGACCTCAGTGGTGCACTCGGTGACGGCGGCGGCGGCGACGTCAGCCACGCCGATAACCTCGGTGACGGTCAGGCCGGTGACCCCAGCGGGGGCGACGGTCAGGCGAGTGACCTGGGAGGAGCCGGCTGCGCCGGTGGCCTCAGTGGTGCCCTGGGTGACCGCGGTGGCGGCGGCGCTAGCGACGCCGGTGACCCCGGCGGCGGCGGCGGCGGCGGCGGCTGCGCCGGTGAGGTCAGTGCAGTGGGGCCTCTTGAACGTGAGCGCGGCGCGCACACTGGGCGCTCCGCAGTGCCGTTCCGCCCGGCGTCGGAGGCGCCCGGGGCGGCTTATCGGCGTCTGATCGCCGATATTTGAAATGTGATTGTGATTGTGATTGTGATTGAAAGGTGATTGTTTCACGTAAAGGGGTGAGGTAACCCTGAAGGCGCGCGCCTAAACAAATGATGCTTTGTGCTCATGCCATTGTTTCGTGCGCCTGGGAATATGTTCGTTTAAAGGGCGGCAGGGTGTGGTATCGCGAATTGTCCCCCTCCGTCCGGAAGCTGGCGACGCCACTGGCGGCGCCGGCACGCAGACGCGGCGGCTCGAGAGAGTCGGTCTGGCGCGCGTGTCGGGAGCGGTTGTGCGCCGTGTGTGCCGTGTGCGGTGGTCGTCGCGTGGCGGTCAGCACAGACTACAGAGTTCGTGTATGAGCCCAGATTGCCTCAGCAATAAACTTGTCTCCACGAGCCAGCCTGTGTGAGGCAGTGCGGAGTGGAGACGTAATAATAACCACTAGGGGTGACATTGCGGCACAGTCAATCTTCAATGTTTCCACACCTCTAGAATATCCGCAGTTTAGCTGCCGGTTTCTGGTCACATGGCCTAAAGGCGAGGTCATTAGCGATATAGAAATGGAAACACTTGAACAGGCTAGCTGTGAGAAGGCTAAAGGTTCATTTTAATTTTATGTATTGTCGCTTAAATACATATACCGACCGTTTTCTAAGAAGGCTAATTTATCTCTCTCTCTCTCTCTCTCTCTCTCTCTCTCTCTCTCTCTCTCTCTCTCTCTCTCTCTCTCTCTCTCTCTCTCTCTCTCTCTATCTCTCTCTCTCTCCCCCTCTCCCTTTCTCTCTAAAAGCTCACAACGAAAACTTCTAGGCAGGTCTCGATCGCTCCGACCTTTGGGTCATTAACCTGACTTGGAAGGTCAACGTATGACCTATGGTTAACGATTGACGTATGGTCTAAAAATTGGGTATCATCGGCTTCCTCTCGTAACGTGCAACATGTTCCTTCTTTTCATGAAGCTCTAGTTTGATCAGAAGCCGATCAACTGTGAGGTCTGATCCACCCCGCCCATACGTTAGTGCCTGCGAAAACACCGATATGGGTGCGAGTTATGGAATATTCCATTTTATTTTTTGCTTTTGTAGCGGCTCACATTGGCTTTGTTCCAAAAATAATGAAAAAAAAACAGATTTCAGTGATGTCCAGACTCAAATTTTTACGCCTAGTTTCCTTTTGAAAGTGATGTAATTTCATTCATACAACTATATCTTGGTCAGTTTTGTGACAAAGTTTTGAAAATACAGTGCAGCAGAAAACAAAACGGTGTTAAACGACCTCCAGTCTCAGCAGGTCACGGTTAAATAAATGACAGAACTGTTCCCATGAAATAGGCAATAGCATTACAGTCGTCTCCCGGCCTCCATGGTAAGCGGCTAAAACTTTGGACCACTATGGATCGGCACGCTGTCGGCTCGCCCCGCCCGCTGGCTACTGGTGGCCTTGGCCGTTCAATGCCGATTGGCCAACGGCCGAGGTCGTGCGCTGGTCAGCACGCAGGAGGACGGGACGCGGTACTGCACATTGTGAGTGACCTCTGACCTTTCCCCGTCCCCTGACCGTATGCCGTGTCGCCAGCCCAGACGATAGAAACCGGTTCTAGCCTCAACGCAGGCTGCCACTCTGACCCTTCCCTCCCCACTTTACTATGTGCCGTAGTACGCACTCGCGAGTAACTGGGTGGAGCAAATGGTCACCGATACAGAGGCGGAACTGGTTGCCCTCCCGCTCGCCGAGCCACCTACCGCTAAAACCCGCGAGACCTGTACCTATCTCACACGTTTCTTCTCACATGAACTATTTTGCTTTTGCAAGAAGTGTTCTACTTTACATCTCAATCCAAGTCTCAATCTCAGCCAGTGTGATAAAGATGAAGACATGCACAATTATTGTAAGTGACTAGCTTCTGGCATTATTGCTGTATTAATTCATCATCAAGTGGCTTAGTGTCAAAGGGATGTGGCAAGAAGTCAATATTTGAAAACACAAGTTGGAGGGATAAGGCAATGTTTTGCATTATTCCTGCTTGCATTACCTCTACTTTTTAGACACTCCCGCATTCAGCTGAATATATGCTGAACATAGCTATTGCCTATTAGCTACCAGGAGCTACTAGCCAGCAAAATAAGCCGGGGCCGCCTTCGGGTTTACTCCGGCGGCGGCTAGCTCCCGCATTTTACTCCGGCCGAGGTACGGCAAGGTCTGGGGCTCATACTGGAGCTGACACACGATCCCAGAGCTTGCCCGCACCACAACCAGACGTACAGTCTGTCTTGAAAGTACCGCAGCATGGGCTGCGGCGGCCCGGCGAACTAAAGGTCGGGAGCTCGGTGGTTTGAGAGCCCCAGAGCACGTGACGGCAGTGAGCCAGGAGAGAGTGACCGGGCAGGTCGCGTGGGGCGCCGCTCTCCCTTACTCTTTCCACCCCGCTGCGGCGCCTGTCGCCCGGGGGCACGGGCCGTTTGCGAGCACGAGTGGAGAACTTGACCGGCTCGGCCGATCCCCCGGTGGCCGGTTCACCCTTGGAACCGTTTTATTCTCGACGAAAAGACAGACGTAGCCAATCTAAAGGATGAGCGCGACTACTTGCATTGTTATCAGAACATGACACATATTGAACACTATGAACAATACTTTACGATCATGGAACGGAACAGAATAAATGTAATAAAACTGAAATAACAATGTGAATAACAACACAGAACAATGTCAACGCAGTAGTTTGTCGAAAATCTCAGATTAACTATGGGTTTAAATCTGATCGATTGATCCAGTAACTTAGGATAAAGTAATTTGTTTCGTATTTATTTATGCGAGATAAAAAGTAAAAAAACTCCCATTCTCACCGCCCTTGTTAAGATTGAAACAAAATAGTATTTAAGCGAAAGCCAATGGAAGTAAGATGGAATGGTAACCTTTTGCTCATAACTAAAGGAAGCCAAAGCAAATCCTACACTTGTGTGTTTTTGTCTTCCTTTAGTTATGTGCCAAAGATTACTATTCCATCTTATTAGAAGTATAATCATTATCATGCAAAAAACACTATAGAAGGCAAATGGCTGCTACATAAAAAAACATCACAAAATAACTAACACATTATGCTCCTTATTTCCTATTACATAAAAGTTATAGGCAAATATTTTCATTTTACGATCGGCTGGCCAAGCAATTGTTCGCAGCGCCTACTTCTAGGTAGAGGATTGATAATCGTATACCAAATACGGGGTATGCAGATTTATGCCGAAAGGTCACTGAGATTATGGGTATTAACAGGTAGCGGCAAATTAATCTTCAGTTCCTGAGTGCTCACTGTTCACTGTTCAGTTCAAGAATCAAGATGAGAGTTGAGATCATACGAGGCTGTATGGTGTGAATTTTATTCGTTTAATGATCTATCAAAGCTCCTCTCTCTCTCTCTCTCTCTCTCTCTCTCTCTCTCTCTCTCTCTCTCTCTCTCTCTCTCTCTCTCTCTCTCTCTCTCTCTCTCTCTCTTCTCTCTCTCTCTCTCTCCTCTCTCTCTCTCTCTCTCTCTCTCTCTCTCTCTCTCTCTCTCTCTCTATCTCTCTCCCTCTCCCTCCACAAGATGCTGAAAATTTTAGCGGACTCCAACAAATGTTGCAGAGTCTAAAATAGCTACCAAAAGCAGTCCAGAAGAGTTGCGTCAATCCCCGTACCGGCAGGTGATACGTTTATGCTTATGGCAGTGCACTGGTCCGGAGTCAGAGTCGGAGTCGGAGCCGATCAGCAGGCCGAAGTCAGATTTGGAGTTGCAGTCGGAACAGCGCCGTCGCGACTCAGAACCCTTTTTCTTTATATTTTCGGCTTCAAAGTAGCTGGCTAGATTTATTGCTTCACAAAGCAGGCTCTCTGCACACTGCTGCGTTGGGGGGAAGGGGGGGGGGGCTGCAACTTCCCTCCACACATACCTGATATTGCATCTTTTTTAAACACTTTGATGGCGGAATGAATCAGACCCAGATCTTTTAAGGTCGGGTCACTTAGGTTACATTATAGTGTCCTAGCCTCAGGAAAATTTATAATGCTCGCCGGCTCTAAAGAATGCTCGAGAGATCACCGGTTGACCTGAGATCTTAACCTTCACACTTACAGG
The DNA here is from genome assembly GCF_019059575.1 of Amphibalanus amphitrite. NCBI lineage: Eukaryota > Metazoa > Arthropoda > Thecostraca > Balanomorpha > Balanidae > Amphibalanus > Amphibalanus amphitrite. Next base: position 21,906 of record NW_024883540.1, on the reverse strand, counting down.
AGGAGGTTCCTCACGGCTTTTTCACGAATAACTCGCGTAAAATACGACCGACCGACCGACCACGACAAAACTTTCAATATCCTCGAATTGATCAATGTTATATCTTTCCTGAAAATGACCCTGAACCCAATGGCCTTTGACCCGTAAATTCCTTCTCGACACCATGTCAGGCCAAAATGCCGATTCCATGCATGTCAGCGCATATTATCTACGCGTTTCCAGGCATTTTGTGATTGAAACATCAGGTCTCAGCACGTGAAATGATCAGGGCCGACCTGATCATTTCACATGTCCGATCAGGAGCCGAACGGCTGTAAGGCGGGTTCCTACGGACCATTTCTATCAGTGGACGCTATAAAGCAGCCAATACTCTCAATGTGTGTCTCGTAAACACGCACACAACTTTCTGGAAGCCCTAGCTGAATCTGAGCGAAACGACGGAGGCTGCACCCGCTGCCCTCTGGCCGGATTACAAGTGTAACACGTAAATGTCTGGCGAGGCTCGAAAGGGAAGCTTCACTTTCCATTTATCAAAACTTTCATGTCAGGAAGAGAATTACTACGCTTAGCTCGTGTCACTTACCGGGGTTACATGAGCGATCCGTTCCAAATACGCACTACGCTAATGCGCATCAGCTCCCCACAAACGGATCTACGGCACCGGTTACATGAGACTAATTCGTTTTATCTACGTCAAACGGATCTTGTTTGGCTCACCCGGGCTGACTCCTCGACGGCCGGTAATTCGCATCACAAACGGAATAGGATTAGCGTACAGTCATGGCGCAGTTGCGGCATTTACCGGGACGACTGAGCTAAATTTTAAATACTTATATCATTTGATAGGCTCAAAAACATTTAAAATTAACATGAAATCAAAAAATGAAAACAAAGTTTTCTTGTTTTAAGTCAGTGGCCACTGATTCGCCATGCAGCGACAGCAGGGTGGTCAGAAAAAATTATCTATCAAAATATTTCATTCATTTTATTTCACATGCAAAGACTAAACCAAAATACCAACATTTTTTTGCTATTTTCTACGAGGCAGCCAATAAAAAAATTGTTAAGTATTTTGCATTTTGACGCTTCCAGTCAGCAAAGAATAGTTCTTGTGAAATACGGCCCGAATCGTGTGCCTCGGACGTTTCGGTTACATGAGCGATCCGTTCCAAATACGCAATACGCTAATTCGCATCAGCTCCCCAAGAACGCATTCAGTGCACCGACTACATGAGCAAATTCGTATCAGTGACGTCAAACGGATCTAGTTTGGCTCTCGGCCCGATGCGCATTACAAACGGAATAGCATACAAATGTGGCGCACTTCCGTAGCAATAGAGGTGACTAAATTAAAAATTTATTATCTTATGTCTTTTTTGCATTTAATCTGCTCAAAACATTCTCAATTAACTTAACAAAAAAAAGTTGAACATAAAGTTGTCTTGCTTTGACTCATTGGGCAATTGCCTCTCTTGATTCGTCTGTAGTGCTGTCAGAAAAATGTTTCAACTGAAATTATGTGGATATTTACTATTTGGTTTTCACTATATTTATTGTTGAAAACTTGGCAAAATACCGACATATTTTTTAAAATATTATTTCAAAAGAAGAAAATGAAAAAAAATACCTATTATTTTGCATTTTTATGTTTCTTTTTGCGAAGAAATAGTTCCTGTAATACGTATCTTGGTCCTATTCGCTTCTAAGCCTGTTTCTCAGCGGATTTTGTTCGGACCGCCGATTCGTATTAGCAGGTGGATACATGAGTCGGTAGTACGCTCCTGATTCGCATTAGCGGTGAATCCGATCGTGATACGTATTTGCTTTGCTCATGTAACCGCGGATCGGATCGCCGATTCGTACTAGCAGGTGGCTACATGAGTCGGTAATGCGTTCCTAATTCGAATTAGCGGCTAAATACGTATTTACTGTGCTCATGTAACCCCGATAACTGTATAACGTATTCATAAAACAGCGCCTTGTCTGCCGCACTGGCACCACCGAGAGCCCGCTCACTCGCGCCCACCCCTCTCCTCCCTCCCTCCCTTCCCTTCTCCCCAAGGGTCAGGCGATCCAGTGGCCCTCAAACCTGACCGCCCTCCGCTGCGCCGGCCCACCAGCGCCACCCTGCCATGCTGCGGTACTTTCAAGACAGACTGTACAGTGGGTCTATTTAAGGTCTCCAGAGCCACCACGTGGCGCTACGGTCGGGGTAGGGCGAGTCCAAATCCCGAGGGAAGTGAGGTCACCGGTCATTGTGGGGGAAGGAGGGAGGGGGAGTGACGCGGTATCACGGCGCATGGGGCGCGCGTAGCGCCGGGAGTGGGCCGCCCAGGGCCGCCCGCCACTGCGCCGAGGCTGAGGGGAGGGGATGATGGTTGCGGGTGCGTTTACTCCGGTATGGTGGTATCCTGTTCATGTGGAACCGGCAAGAACGCGACTGAAGGGAATCATTATCTCAAACAAACGGGCAAGCCAGAGGCAGCGTCAGCTCCAGCCAAAATGTTGAACAATGATAATTGAAACAATCTAGGACGTATTCATAGCATGCAACTTTTCAGTCGATATTGCATGATGCTTTTCATGATGCATGATGAGGCTTTTCTTAACCCGCGCCCCACTGGGGGGGGCTATTTATAGCCCCCCCCTTCCGTTTTTCTGCAATAACTTCCAAACCGCTTGACGTATCGACGCCAAACTTTCAGTACCTTCGGCTGTATCAATTTGACACCTTGTGTCAAAATTTGAACTTCGTACCTACCATAGGTCGGCCGGAAATGACGTCAGAGTGACGTCATGTTCGGCCGATTTCGACGCAAAACATTGAACCACGGCAATCGCTCCCAAGAGCTCAGTTTTTAAGCTAGATCCAATTTCTTTGCATGGGAGGACTCAAAATAGACTGCGCTATCAAACTGCTATCTCGGATTTTCGAAATTTTGAAAATTTTGAAAATTTTATATAATAAAACTCAAAATATATATTTTTACATTTTTTCAAAATTTTTTGACTTTTCGAAAAAACCGGAATGTATGTCACAGAATGCATTATAATGACTAACTGTAGCAAGTTTTAGCTAAATATCTTAAAAAATGGCCAAGTTATACGCATTATTGCAAAAAATTAACAATTATTAATTTTTCAAATCAATTTTTTAGCATGAATTTGACATCGTACGCCAATATAAATAGCACCATCGTGTTCCTGAGCTCAAACTGCATCCAATAGACACCTTTTTTTGTTGAAAATTTTTAACTTCAAAATTTAACCTTTTTTGACCTGAAAGTGACCTGACCTGAGCTAAATTTGACTCAAAATGACCTCGAATGACACAGACGACATCAAATTAGAAATCTCTGACCTAAATGGACCATAAAACATGTGTCACGTGACCGATGGATGATATAATATTTTCGTGACCTGTGATGACCTGACCTTGACCTGAAAACCAAAGTACAAGTTTGGTACCCTCAGAGTATCTAGAGCATCTGTTCACGAGTGTGTGAACCAAAAATGAGCCTGATCTGACATGTAAGACGGCGGCCAGAGCCCAAAACGTGAAGAAGCCAAAATGCTAATAATTTTTACTTTGACCTGACCTGTGACGTCATCGGTGACCTCGAGGTCAATGAAATTAGGATTCGCTCGACAGTTTTTCCGGGGCTATCAGACGCCGTTTGAATTTTGACGATCGGCCCAGTAGTTTCGGAGTTAGGAGGGGGGCTATGAATAGCCCCCCCCCCCCCCCCCAGTAGGGCGTGTTATACGCAGACCCCAGTGGGGCGCGGGTTAACTGTTATTTGAGTTAGATATTTTTCATTTGGCACGTTCAGTTTTGGTGGGTTTTATCGGGTCGAAAAGAATCAGAAAAGAAAAAAGAGTTGAAATGGCTTGAAAAAAGATTTGAAAAAGAGAAAAATGGCCAAAAATAGTTTCCTAAAATTGAAACTTAGCTAAACGTTTATAAGCGATAATTTTGACTTTTAGGGAGGATATTGGGGAAAGATATTGGGGAAAGATGTCATCGTGCTTAGCTGTGTTGCAGTAGAAGGAAAGGTTTTGGTTGTGTCTAGATAAAACCAGACCCGGGAGTGGGGCTCGAACTCACGACATCGCGTTTAGCTCACAGGTTACCCAACCTCAACGCTACGAGCACCTATCGCCCTGCGCAGCTTGCTCAGTGTTTCGGCTAAAGTTCGGCCAAAGTGTCTGACATCTGTCAATGTCACGAGGCGAAACCCCAAGGTCAATGTCCGTCCCGGTAGCTCGGTCGGTAGAGCGTTGGACTCCATGTGCCATGTGGTCAAGGCGCACGTCCCGGTTGCAAAAGTCCGGGTTCGAAACACGACGTGTGCTCGACGTTTTTTTAGCCTCCTGACGTGTATGGTTGTGGTTGGTGGCAGGCCGCTGCCAGGCGAAGTCAGCGAGGGGACCGGCCGTGCGCGGCTATGTGCGCACGTTAAAATTTGGACTCTTAACCACAGACCATTTTGCCATAGACTAAATCTCAAAACCATAGTCTGCAATAGACCAGGAATTGCTTGATCGGAGGGTAGATGGCAGGTTTCAACGCTTAACAAGCTCAGCTCAGCGGGGACTCTGTCCTTGTGATTCCTTCCATTCAAAAGGTTCGGGCCAAATTTATATTAAAAAAGGGGGAGCCGAACCAGGTTGGGCCGAGTTGAACCAGGCTGGACCGGGGTCATACATGCGATCATGGTCAGACAAAACAGAAGTTAATTTCGGGTCAAATATTTTATTAACTGATCTTATTGTTTTTTAGCTTACACGTAAAATAACTTTTAGCTTTTTATAACTCGAGACTTCATGCACAGAAATGTGGCGTTCGTCCACTTTTCCTCATCGTCTCTTAGCGACTCGATTTCATGTGGTGGCGGAACGGGGGGGGGGAGGGGTGGGGAGGGGGGCATCGGGGCACCGTGCCCCCGTTTGATTTTGGCATTTTAACATTAGCCCTATGGGCGTTGCATGGAAAGAATGGGACCAAAAGTCGGCAGTGCCCCCACTTCATTAAAGGTGTTCCGCCGCCACTGCTTGATTTGACCCTAAAGGCGTCTTACCAGCCAAAAAAAAATCACCTGCGTTATGCCTAAATATTTGCCCAAGGGCGCTCTACGCAAGAAACGCCAGCCGGTCAAAAAACTGGCAAACGAATACGATCCCTCTAGTGCTTGAATTATATTCAATGAAAATTTCAGGAGACATAAATAATCTTTATCCTTATAGCTAGGCGCTCGGAGCATTCGCTAGCATTCCATTGCCAGCTGCATTATCAACGCCACATTTGCATTACTCTGGGTGCATCATAAGTAACAGTAGGTGAATCGGCCACAGCAAAACCGTGCCTAATTATCCTTTCCTTCCAAGCTGCCAAGCTAACCGGCCGCCCGGCCCACCACCGCGATATGGAACAACACTGGAGTGCGCCATTTGCCTACGGCAGTGCCCCACCGCGCCGGGGCTGTTTGACAGGTCATCCGCACCGTGACCTCGCCACCCGCCCCCCCCCCCCCCTCCCCGCCCACCTCCCCATCGGGCCCAGCTCGGTAGTGACCTCTCCTTGAATTTGACATGGACTCGACTAAGGCTCAACGCCATCTAGTTACGTCTGGAGATCCTAATAAGATCCACTGTACCTAAGCCCAATCAGCTGTCAGCTGTGCCGTACCTCAACCGTACTTCAGCGAATCTTGCTTCAGCCACCGTAAGCCACAGCAGCTACGAGGCAGCCGGACCTGGCCGTAAGGAGCCGGACTTGAGCCGTGGCAGCGAGCCGGACTCAAGCCAGACTTGGCGGTCTGAAACCATACCAACTCGGAAGCGCTACAGCAAAGGCTGGGTAACCAAAATAGAGTCATATACACAAGTCATATCATGTAGACCCAAACCCCGGCTCCGATGGCGTTTCGTTTAAACCGGCACATACCTGGTATGTCGGAGTTGCCGGGGCAAAACGGACTTGAGCCAGACCAAATTGCTGGCTGGATTGCCAGCTGGGAGCGCCGACTGATCCACAGTGCGCCGCCTCTGAGTCGCCTGCCTCAAGGTCAGGCGATAAGACCGCGCTCCGAGGCGGCGGCGTGCCGGCCGGCTGGTCCGCGACAGACCGTGGCCGGCTGTGAAGGGAGTCAGATCAGGGGGCTCTACTGAGAGTCGGGGCACCGGCAGACCAGGACAGAACATGTGGCTGTGGCGCCTGCTGCTGCTGAAGTTTCTACTGCTGGTCTGCCTGTCGGTGGCCGCCGGCGCCGCCGCCACCATCCTGAACGGTCTCCTGGTGTACGTGCGCCACCATCTGGCCGGCAGCAGCCGACCGCGCGCCGATTATGTTACTAAGAAGTCTGTACTCCTGCTCGTGTCGTCTACCCTGGCCGCGCTGCTGCTGCTCACCCAGACCAGGGAGGTGCCCTGGGAGTGGCTGGGCACGCTGACGCTGCTCGTGGCCATCGCGCCGGCCCTGCTCACCTGGCTCGGGCCGCCCAATGAGCACGTCGAAAACTGCCAGCTGTGCCAGATCGGTAAGGGCAGCGCCTACGGCCATTATTTTGGCTACCTCAGGCTCATGGAAGGCGATCATGGCATCCGGACACGTCTGGAGAAATTCAAACGTGAAAACCCTGCGGGCTTTCCAGAGGAAGAGCTGGAGAAATTATACTCCAAAGCAATAGTGGTGCTTGCGCCAAAGGATGGTAGTTACCCCGAACAATGGGACGAACTGGAAGGTGTTGGCAAGATCACTGCAACACTGAAACCCTTCAAGAAAAGAGTGGGTGGCAACGAGCGCAGCTATGGAGAATTCAAGGTGCATGAGGTGAAGTCGAGCGACGGCGAGCACAAGATGTATGTGGCGCTGGACAAGGTGGGAGCCCTGGAAACCCTCAAGAAGCTTCGTCAACACGGCCCAGCCGGCCTCAGCGCTGCCGACTGCCGGCAACAGATGAAGGAGTTGATGGAGGAGCTCGAAGAGATCGTGTCTGACAATGACCACCTGAAAGGCCAGCTGAAGGTGGTCAGTTACGACGCCGACGAGCATATCGGGGATGTCATCTTGGCGGCAATCACAGAGGGCTAAAAAGTAGAAACCATACAGACCACCGAATGGACTGTTGAATGTTGATACACGGAACAGAAGGGAGTATATTGATAGGTTGGGGGAAGAAAGCAGGGAGTGGACTGGACGAGTTGTGGACGAGTTGGACTGATGGTTGTGGACGGACACGACTGGCCGACTGATACGCGGGAGCGGACTCGAACGTCAGATCCGTTCGCGGCCGGTGGCGTCCGGTGGGGTAGATCCGTCTGCGGCTGTGTATCGCTGCGGGGGGCCGAGTCAGTCCGTTCCGCTGTGCATGATGTAAGACGCCCGGAACATTCGTGATACGACGGTGCAGCCGCGACCACCCCGCACATCGCAGGCCAGCGCGATTCGCGTCCGGCGTCAGCCATCCAGCCGCGTGGCCTCGCGTCTGACCCCGGCTGCCAGCTACCCCCGGCCAGTGTTACCGTCGATGAATTCGATGTAACGGTACAGGTAATTGGGATATGTGAACCATATAGGCTGAAATATGTACGGCTGTATCGCTTGAGTATATTGCGCATGCACTGAACTATCGTATGGTTATACAGAGAGTGTATTGAAAGTGATCACCTCACGGAGACATGTGAACTGATAGTGACAAGGACCCGGCAAGCGAGCTCTGAACCGTCCGGTTGGCCGAGAGTATGCACTGAAACGATGCCACTGTTCTCACTGCTGAGGACACCGTCCACCGAAACCTAGCACTGCTGAGTCTTGCATACAGCCACAACTATAAAATATACTTATAGGTCCCATCATGACTGAGAGCACGTTCGCTCTTTGGCTGCCCCAAACGCCGTGGCTTTAGCGGCAGACGAGACCGGCGCGCCCCTCCGGAGCGGTGACCGGTTGACCGCCGAGCTAACTGTGACCGGAGGAAGGCACCGGGCCGGCACTGTCCGCTCCATGGGCCGCGCTGCCCACCGGCGTGGGCAGCTAGCCGCTCCTCAGCCCTCAGGTGACTAAAAACGGGCAGCGATCTCATAAAACGATACACACATACATCAACAGAGATCCACAGACACAAACGTGAGCCGCTCCCTCATAGACGCATTAATTATCGGAGAGACGCCCACAATACACACACCGAGACGCGCGCGGCCAGATGGGCAGAGCGGCAGCGCGCTGACCGGGCACGGGCCGGGGCCGGGGCCAGCGGCTGGTCTATCACAGCTCAGCTCAGTGCAGCACCTTGATGAAGGCGTTGTAGCCCGAGTCGAGGTCGAAGAGCAGCTCTCGGATCTGCTCGGCGCTGAGCTCGTCCGCGGCCTGCATCTCGGCCATGGCGGACAGCCAGAACAGCAGACGCTGTTTACCTGCGGGGCGGCCAGAGGTCAGATGGGTCACACCGACACCGGCCAGAGGTCAGAGGGGTCACATCGACACCGACCAGAGATCAGAGGGGTCACACTGACACCGGCCAGAGGTCAGGGGGTCACATGGACACCGGCCAGAGGTCAGGGGGTCACACTGACACCGGCCAGAGGTCAGCGGGGTCACATCGACACCGACGACAGGTCAGCGGGTTCAAATCGACACCGACCAGAGGTCAGAGGTCATACCGACACCGACACCGACCAGAGGTCAGCGGGGTCACACTGACACCGACCAGAGGTCAGAGGGGTCACACTCACACCGACATCGACCAGAGGTCAGAGGTCATACCGACACCGACACCGACCAGAGGTCAGAGGGGTTACATCGACACCGACCAGAGGTCAGCGGGGTCACACTGACACCGACCAGAGGTCAGCAGGGTCACACTGACACCGGTCAGAGGTCAGAGGGGTCACACTCACACCGACACTCACACCGACACCGAAAACAGGTCCGAGAGGTCACATCGACACTGACCAGAGGTTAGAGGGGTCACACCGACACCGAAAACAGGTCAGCGGGGTCACACCGACACCGACCAGAGGTCAGAGGGGTCACACTCACACCGACTTCGACCAGAGGTCCAAGAGGTCACGCCCACACCGTGACGAGCTTGTTTCTCAATATAGAGGGAAGCGCTCGGGCGCGCGTCGGCCGCGAAACTAAAGCAAAAATTGCCTCAAAAGCCCAGACTTTATAGAATATGCATTATGCATGCACCCTACGTACAGCACTTAAAATTGAACATAAAATTGTTGTTACTCAGTACCCAGTATGCATGTGATGATATATCACGCCTGGCTGACCTGTGTATAGTGCAGACTACGACGCTCTACGTGGCCATGCCAAACATATGCCACGCTCCGGCCGTTTGGAGCGGGTACTGGACAGAAAGCCTCCAGGAACGCACCGATAGTGGGCGTGACGAAAACAAGACCCTGCACACACTGAACCCGTGCCTGGGCGGTGGCCCGATCGTAACACATGCAAGGGGAAAGGGAGTGGGCGCACCGGCTTGTAGCGTGTGTTCGCTAAGTGACGAAAATGGTGTCGAGTTTCTGTCGCCACGCTTGACTTAGGGTGAAGTCAGTCACTGGGCGAGGTCAGGTGACCCGCCGATGCGCGGCGGTGCCCAGCGGCTTGTAGGTTGGCTAGGTTTGTAGGTTGGTAGGTTGTAGTTCAAGTTATGATGATGATGATTGGGTTTGGTAGCGTGCCCAACCTCTGAGGGTTATATGACGTCAGTAGTTCAAGTTAGGTCAGGTTAGATTATGTTTTGTCCTATAGGTATGTAAGTCCCTGCCCACATATGCCACAGCAGATTTTGTACGTTGTAGGTTGTAGGTTGAAGGTTGGTAAGTTTTACGTTGTAGGTAAGGTTAGAATATGTTTTGTTCTATATGTTAGCCCCTGCCCCAAAGTCCCTGCCCTGGATCTGACCCTGATATGATGTCACCCAAGAGGCCACGCTATTGGGGTTTCCGGGAGGGCTGCGGTAGTTGGGGCGGGGTAATCAGCTCACGGCCCGCAGTGGCTATGACAATGCCCCCCCCCGCACACACACACACAAACACATGAAAATGTAGCAGTGAATTAGATGGCCGGTCACGTGCCGTGTACAGTCTCTCTTGAGAGTATTGCGACTCTGAGGGGAGGTCGCCACCTGTTCCAGCCGCGGATGAGCGGAAAAGTTTGAGGGCCACTGGTAGCACTGACCGGAGCCTGACACGCGGTGGCAGCCAGCGCGGCGGGACGAGGGGAGTGGTTGCGGAGGGATGGGGAGGCGGTCACCGTGCGGTAACTTGTGATGGCAGTAAGCAAGCACGTGGTCAACGGAGGCCACCCTACTCGCAGAGGATATGTTGAGATTTGTTTCATTACGAAGCTGAAAATTCGACCCGTCATCGGCACGACTACCACAGGTTTTTGGTTTAAAACCCTCGCCTCGTTGGGGGGGGGGCATTTTGGCCCCCCTGTGGTTTTTCCTGAATAGCAATAAAACGGCGGCGCACAGCGCCGCCAAATTTCAGTACCTTCCCGGGCATCAATTTGACACCTTCACACCAAATTTCAAGTCTTAGGTCACCTTAGGTCAGGAGTTATTGAGGTCAAACTGAGGTCATGTTCGAGCAAAAATGAGCAAAAAACATGCAATCTTGAAACGCTCACCAAATCTACAGTTATCAAGCAATTTCGAAGTTCTTTATATGGTCTAGTAGACAAAAAGCGGCGCTACAAAACTGCTATCTCGGATTTTCAAAATTTTGGGTTTTTGACCAAAAAAAAATCAAAAAATTGATTTTTTTATAAAAAACTAAAAAAATCAAAAAAATTTCCGACTTTCGAAAAAACCGGAACATATGTGATAGGTAGTCCCTGCGCTCTTCTATATACATACCAAATTTCAGATCGATATCTCGTTTTTTGGTCAAGTTATAGCGAAAAACCTGTTCAAAAATGATGACGTCGAATTTTTGAACTCAATTTTTAGCGATTCTAGACCACGTACGGCACGGCAAAACAAAGACCACCATTGAACTCCCCGTGACGAGCTGCATCGATTGGATACCCATTTTATGCAAAAATATCAACTTTGAAATTTGACCTAATTTGACCTGACCTTGACCAAAACGTGTCCTAATCTGGCTCCAAAGGCTACCTGACCCACATAATCGCATTTGTCATGTAAAATGGACCATAAAACATGTATCACACAACACTTTCATATTGTGACCCCCCAGTGACCTGACCTCTGTGACCTGACCTGGTATCACTGACCTCAAATAGCAAAATATGTGTTTGAAGAACATTTCCCATCGATGATTTTCAATGAAATGCATTTTACTCGATTTTACAACGCATTTCTTGAAATGCCTGTAAACGGTGAAAATTGGACCTTTGGCCTGACCTGTGACGTCATCGGTTTGACCTAGGTCAATGAAATTGGGTCACAAAGTAGTTCCCTGATAGGGCTATCCAACGCCGTTTACCGCTTGTCGCTAGGTTGCGTGGTTCTCGAGATCTTAGCGGGGGGGGGGCAAAATGCCCCCCCCCCCCAACAGGGCGCGTTGCTCGGCAGAGCCCAACGGGGCGCGGGTTAATCCGGAAACCCGTGCACGAATACGAAAAAAGCATCGGTTGCACCCGTTAACCGGCGCATGACTGGAATTTTTTTATAGCTCTACATTATAGCTCTACAGAGCCCCCCTCCCGTTTTTCAGCAATATCTTCTAAACCGTTTGACGGATGAACACGAAACTTGCGGTACCTTCAAAGGCATCAATTTGACACCTTGTGCTAAAATTTCAACTTTCTAGCTACCATAGTTTGACCGGGAATGACGTCAGAGTGACGTCATGTCGGCCGATTTTCATGCAAAATACTGAATTACGACAAACGCTCTCAAGAGCTCAGTTTTAACCCGGCCGGGCCCGGGGGGTAATCCCAACCACCGCAGCCCGGGGGGGGCGTTTTTCGCCCCCCCTGTCTAACTCCGTAAATAAGGGAGCTACGGAAACGAAAGCGATACCAAACGAAAGGTCCTTACGAGACGATTCTAATGCATCCAAAATTTTTGACCTCAGGTCAATTTTCAAGGTCAGAGGTCAAGGTCAAAGGCCAAAACCGGCACATGTGTAGTAATCTCAAATTAAGCATTCTAGAGGACGGCAGGCTGCATCAAACCGGCAAAATTGGGTGTCAAACGAAAGAAGAGAATCTGAGGATTCTGAAAATGTGCTCCAAATTAAAGGTCAAGGTCAAGGTCACGCTCAAAATTGACCTCAAACTTGGCACTTTTTCGCACATCTTGCGTGCCAACTGCCAAGATGTTTTGAAATGTTTTGAGGCTTACCAGTTCCCTATTTGTGGTTCATCTTACGATACAAGGCTGCTCAAAGGTCAAGGTCACAGAAGAGTATCCCTGCTAGAGGCTATTTCACTGATTCAAGTAAGTAATAATAAATAAGACAATTTTGCCATCCGGAAGCTCTAAATGAAGGCTTAGAGGAAAATAGATGCCAGATTCGTGATCAGCGGGTACAAATCCATCATAAACGACCTTTCATGTGTCAAGGTCAACCAGAGGTCATTCGAGGTCACATGAGGTCAACATGAAACTTGACCTTTTCCGAACAAAATATATATCATTCGACGCGGCTTGACAAGGCGAATGCGATGGTACCACTGCCGTAGCTCTAGGACCATTTTTGTCGAAGTTATTTGCGAAAAACTAAAACCACATTTCGGGGTCGTTGACCTGACCTCTGACCTCAGGTCACCGAAACTATTTTTCTATTTTTCTCTAGGTCAAACGCTACACAGCCGTGCTCGTAATTTGTCTTTATCTCTAAAACTCTATTTTTAGCAGCTATTTGAAGTTTGCGTCTGTGACGCCGAAGTTTGCCGTGTAGGGGTCTAGAAAAATGGACCTTGTGACGTCATCAAGGGGGCTAGGTCCAAATTTTTTACTTCAGAAGATGTCAAATTGATGGGAGAAAAGGTACTGAAAGTTTCGCCTTCCTATCCCTAAGCGTTCGTGAGTTATCGCAAATATTCGCCAGGGGGGGCGAAAAACGCCCCCCCCCCGGGCCCGCGAGGGTTAAAGCTAGATCCATTTTCTTTGCATGAGTGGACTACAAATAGGTACACGTAGCTATCAAACTGCTGTCTCGAATTTTCGATATTTTGAAAATTTTGAAAAATATGTATTTACAATTACAAAAAAAAATATATTTTTATTTTTTCAAAAAGTTTTTGGCTTTTCGCAAAAACCGGAATATATGTGATAGAACACACACTGATGCAATACATTTGCAAGTTTTAGCCCAATATCTTCAAAAATAGCCAAGTTATTCGCATTATTGTCAAAATTTTACAATTTCATGTTTTTTCAAATACATTTTTCGGTACGTTTTTGACGTCGTACAGCAATATAAATGGCACCATCGTGTTCCTGAGCTCAAACTGCATCTGATAGGCACATTTTTTGTTGAAAAATTTCATTTTCAAAATTTGACCTTTTCTGACCTGAAAGTGACCTGACCTCCGGTAACTTCAGCTGACAATGACCTCAAATGACACAGACGACACTATTTTCGAAATCTAAGAGTAAAATGGACCATAAAACATGCGTCACGCGACCGATACATGATATACAATTTTCGTGACCTAGGATGACCTGGCCTTGACCTTAAAAATTCGAAGTAAAAGTTCGGTACCCTCAGGGCATCTAAGGCATCCGTCAAGGAGTGCGTAAACCAAAAATGAGCCTGATCGGACCAGCCGTCCGGTGGTCAGAGCCTAAATTGTGAACTAGCAAAAATGTCGATAATTTTTACTTTGACCTGACCTGTGACGTCATCGGTGACCTCGAGGTCATTGAAAATAGGTTTCGCTCGACAGTTTTTCCAGGGCTATCAGACGCCGTTTGAATTTTGACGATCGGCCCAGTAGTTTCGGAGATAGGAGGGGGGGGGGGGCTCTGGAGAGCCCCCTCCCCTTAGTCACTCGCGTTATGGAAAATACCCCAGTCATGCGCATTGCGCGGGTTAACAGAATGCACCCGTGGTTGCATGCGCACCCGCGAGCAGATTCCAATCACAAAAATATCCGGTCTCTAGCCAGCCACTGAGTCCTTTATTTAAACGTTTCTCTTTTTGAATGGGCCGGTTGGTGAATGGCGACAAAAAAAGTTTTCTTTTTACAGCCGTTTTCATTTTTAACCCGCGCCCTGGTGGGGTCTGTTTATAACGCGACCTGGTGGGGGGGGGGGCTATTTTTTGCCCCCCCCCCTCGTATCTCCGAAACTACTGGACGGATCCGCAAAATTCAAACGGCGTTCGAAAAGCCTGTCAAATTTGTCGAAGGAAACCAAATTTCATTGACCTCGGGGTCACCGATGACATCACAGGTCAGGTCAAAGATGAAATGTTTCACCGTTCACGGGTCTTCTAGGGAATGCGCTATAACACCGAGGAAAACGCATTTTGTCGAGAATCAGCGATAGGGCGTCAGTTGCCTAGCAGATATGTTGCTATTAGAGGTCACTGACAATACCAGGTCAGGTCACAGGTCAGGTCACCAAGGGTCACAGGTCAGGTCACATGAGCCCAACTTTACAAAGGTTTTATGCATTATGCATGTTTTATGGCCAATTTTTCATGCATTTATGCATGTTTTATGGCCAATTTTTCATTTCCAACTCAATGGTGCTCGTTACAAGACTATCAGGTACGGCTTAGGTCACTTTCTGGTGAAGTTCAGGTCAAGGTCAGGTCAAGGTCAGGCCAAAAAAGGTCAAATTTTAAAGTTGATAGTTTTACATAAAATGGGTAATGATTCGATGCAGCTCGTCACGGGGAGTCTAATGGTGGTCTTTGTTTTGCGCTACGGCGTCTAGAATTGCTAAAAATTGAGTTTGAAAATTTGACGTCATCAATTTTGAACAGTTTTTTCGCTATAACTTCGCCAAAAAAAGAGGTATCAATCTCAAATTTGGTATGTGGATGGAAGGCCGTAAGGACTATCACATATATTCCGGTTTTTGCGAAATTCAAAAAACTTTTTTCATTTTTCGATTATTATATCCAAAAAAATTATTTTTTGATTTTTCGGGGTCAAAATCCAAAAATTTCAAAAATCCGAGATTGCAGTTTTGTAGCCCTGTCAATTCTACAGCTTTTATGTCTTTATCATTTTTCTGTATTTGCAAAGCTATAGGCCTGACAGCTCTTCCCGCGAAACCCTTTTTTGGGTCGAAAACGGCAGAACATGACGTCACTCTGACGTCATTTCCGGCCAACCTATCATAGCCTTTGGAAAAAAATTTTTGGTCACAATATGTAAAATTGATGTCCGGGAGGGTGCTGAAAGTTTGGTGACGATCGGCGCAGCGGTTCTGGAGATATATCGAAAAGTCTGGAGGGGGGGGGCAAAAATAGCCCCCCACCAGGTCGCGGGTTAAAGCCGAATTTGATGCCAGGCTCCCCCCCCCCCTCCCATGACCTGTTTACCGCCGTAGTAGGGTTATGGCGGAACTTTGCTTCGTTGTGATTTTACGCGTCACGCACACTGAGTGATTGGCGCCCACTAAGGCAGACCAATGAGCGCCCGGCTGGTGAACCCAAGCGGCGCCGGTATCCGCCTGGGGCGGTGGAAGGGTCAAGGGAGAGCGACACGAGTATGACCTCCGGCCGGCCTCCACCTAATTGACCCAGTTGTCAGCCGCTGGTGCATGCGTCATGTAGCAGCTTTCCTTCTACCGCTGGCGTAGGATAGCGTTATAGCGTACTTTTCATGATACAGGCCACGCCCTCACTGCTGGGGTCCTAAAACCGAATGGAATACGAGGGGTGTTCAAAAAGTTCTCGGCCCGACCATGAAGGAGCAGAGATACGACGTCGACTTATTAGACCAAAAATGTTCATTTAGTCAAATAACCAACGTTAAGACAAAAACATTTCGCGCAGCGCTTCGCGAGAGGTCCCAGGGTCTCCATAGCCAAGTGGGTTTTGGACTCATCTGGCACGTCCAAGACGGCTGCATTTGTCTCCTTGCTGTCAGCTAAGTTGCCATTGCTAAGCAATTTCCTTACGTTGGGGAAGAGGTGGCAACCAGAGGGTGCAAGGTACGGAGAAATAAGTGGCTGTGACAACAACTCGAAGCCACAGCTCACTGCTTCGCTGATCGTCACCCTGCTCATGTGTGCTGGTGCGTGGTCCTGGATCAGGCGCACACTTTTAGTCAGCTTCCCTAGTCTCTCCTCGATATCTGCTGCTTGCAACTATTATCGAAGGGAGGTGTAGTATTCATCATCAATTGTGCGCCACTGTTTTAGAAAGTTAACGAGCAGAGCCCCGTCAGCATCCCAAAATGCAACCACTGTCACCTTGCCGACTGACTTAAACACGTCGCACACATTTGGTGGCCTTTACTCAGTGTGCTTCCACTTGTGCAACTCGGTCACGCCCTTAGGGTCAACGTGTGACACCCACAATCCCTCCTCGGTAACAAGTAGTTCAATGAACTCTTTTGGATCTTCGATAAAGGGGCCAACATTTTCGCGTTACGCCTCCTTTCGAGTTTGCCTTTCCTCTGGAGTCAGCAAATGGGGGATGCATCTTGCAGAGATCTTAAACATATTAATACGCTGTTGAAGAATGACTTTGAGGAGCCTGATAGACACCTCCGCTTCTGCTGCGTTGTTCTAGACCAGAACATTTGTCATGTTTCACAAAGAAGTGCTTATTTTTCATATTTTCTTGAGTTAATGCTGTTGATGGCTGGCCACTGCGGGGTTGACCATTAATGATCTGTTGACCAAAATTGAACAGAGATGCCCACTTTTTGACGCTACTGTAAGAAAGACAAACCTCAACATGTGTTGGCACTAGCTTTTCGTGAATAACGTTTGGTGCATTTTTCTGCAATGCACGAACCAAATCACTGTTCTCTTCTGGGCGTCGCCCATTCTGACCGGGAATGGCAAACAGTATGTTGCGATTAATTAGCAACCTGAACCAATCACAGGGCAGATTGGTTAATGGCTATGCAAGTGGACATCCCAATAACACATCATTGAATACACCGCCTTACAGGCCGAAATTCCAACTCCTTCATGGTTGGGCCGAGAACTTTTTGAACGCCCCTCGTAGTTCGCCGAGCTACCGCAGCCCATGAGCCGATACTTTCAAGAGAGACTTTACACTCGGCGCTGCCCTGGCGCGCCAGCTCACCCTCAAAGTCCTCTGGCAGCACCGAGAGACGGTTCATGGTGTCGAGCAGGTCGCGGATGTCGGTATGCAGCTCGTCCTTGGCCTTGATCTCCAGGCGCAGCTTGTCCATGATGGTGATGTACAGCTGACGGCCACACGGAGAGTCAGGCAGTGCAGAGGGAGCACAGGCAGGGACGGAGAGATGGCCCAAGAAAACGGCAGTTAATCGTACAGGGGCAGCGAGGCTGAGAGTAGAGAAACAAACGCGAGAGAGAGAGAGAGAGAGAGAGAGAGAGAGAGAGAGAGAGAGAGAGAGAGAGAGAGAGAGAGAGAGAGAGAGAGAGAGAGAGAGACAGAGACAGAGACAGAGACAGAGACAGAGACAGAGACAGAGACAGAGACAGAGACAGAGACAGAGACAGAGACAGAGACAGAGACAGAGACAGAGACAGAGACAGAGACAGAGACAGAGACAGAGACAGAGACAGAGACAGAGACAGAGACAGAGACAGAGACAGAGACAGAGACAGAGACAGAGAGAGAGAGAGAGAGAGAGAGAGAGAGAGAGAGAGAGAGAGAGAGAGAGAGAGAGAGAGAGAGAGAGAGAGAGAGAGAGAGAGAGAGAGAGAGAGAGAGAGAGAGAAATGCAGTAGGTAAATGAACCAAAAGGAACCGTAAAATAATGACGCTCTTAGGAAGTGACAGCCGTACCAAAACAGTGAAGACGCATCCTTACACAACGCAACATTTCGATCTCGCGCAATGCCTGACGCCGATTGTGGCTGCAAACTCTGCATGGCCACCGTTTAGTGAACTTCTGATCCAGAGAGCCCGCTTAGGTCAGTACGGCATTGATAGGGGCGTGGCGCTGACTGACTGTGCACCGATCCCGGCCGCCGCCACTGGCTGGTCGGCAGCCCGGGTCAGCGGCGCCGCTCGGGAAGGGCCGCGCCCTGACTCACCGACACGGTGTCTGCGATGCACTTGTTGGTGCTGCCCTTGTCGTCCTTGATGGTGATGGGCCGGTCCTCTCGTATTCTCTCCATGGCCGCCGGGCAGTCCAGCTGTGGCGGTAGGGGGGAGGGGGGAGGGGTCAGACCCGCCTGCTGCTCACTGCACGTACCACCCGCGCGCACACACTGGGGTGCACACGGACAGACACGGACCCAGAGCGGCACCGTGGGGAGACGCATGTAACGGAACGGCGCCGGGGAGACACGCATCCGGAGCGGGCGGAGAACGTGCGGACGCTGCTACCAGCGAGCAGCGTGGAATGAGGTCCCAGAGCAGGTCGGACAGAACGGTCAGGCGCTCCATAAGTGGAACCGACGAATGACGATACAATCATACAAAGCACACACATGACTCTAAGGCGATTTATAAGGACAATTATAATTTATAACACACGCCGTCCAGCCAATTTTCCTCATCTGTTTCGCTTGGTAGCAGAATTCTTTGGTTGCCATACCCGCAGTGACTCACTCACCCTGAACCGCCTCATGAAGACCTCGACGTTGGGGAACTCGTCCGACTGCACCTGGCGCATGGCGGCCTTGTACTGGACGAGCAGCTTGGAGCAGGCGGCGGTGTACTCCTTGGCCGCCACCCGGTCCTTGATGTACGCCTTCTCCAGGTTCTGGAGCGTGTTGATGACGGCGTACAGGTCGGCCATGTTGTCGTACCTAATGAGAATAACGGCGTCACACGAGCGTACACACATACACACGACCGTCAACGTCTGGGTCTACAGGGTGTTGATATGGCTAATGGAATGAGCAAGCACAATCTTGACCATGCTACAAGCTGTACAATGTACATCTCGAAAAAATATAATCTTATTTAAATCTCACCAGCCTATCTTAGGGAATGCAATTTGTCATTAGGCACTATTCTGCCACCAAAACCCCAAATCCCCATAGTTCTCTGCTTCGACCATGTTGAGTCTCGACTGTCAGCTATATGTCTATCGCACCGAGGCCTACTTACTTCTCTCGCTCTCGAGCATTTCGGTAGAGCTTAACTTCTTCATACAGCTCTGGTCTCTGGGGCTCTGTAAAAAATCAAATCAGTCAATCGTCGAGTATGATATGAATAGTTTTATCCACACTACTCCTATTGAAGCAGTCAATGTCTTCCTAGTTCCTACCTGGACTAGCAAGCAAAACAGGCACCTATGCTGAGATCAAAAGACTATGAAAGACAAACCATGCCATGACACAGATCTTCAAAAAGTAATCTGTCTTCAGATCGGTTCTGGAATGGCATACGGCCGACTCCTTGCACGAAAATGGGATCATCTGAACCGTCGCCCGTATCGGCGTGTTCGTGACCGCCAACGTTTATAGGGGAGAGGGGTCGAACGGACCCCCACACAGCCTTCAGCCCCGGATCGAGCTAGAGATTCGCGGAAAGTAAACGTGCGTATTGTTCGTGACGTGAAGAAGCCGGTGATGCCCAATTTTAAAGTTCTGAGACATTGGTTGCCCTTCCAGGCCAGTTTAATGATTCTAATGTCGGAGATCGAGACCTACTAACTAAGAACTTCTTCAAGTGAGGTTTTCTAGAGGGCAGGTCAATTCGGGTCAACCGTCAGCTGATCTGCCGGGCATTTTTAACATGTGTTTAACAACACTGAAAGTTTTGCAACATGCATCATGAACTCCAACACTAGTTCCTTAGCCCGCGCCCCACTGAGGTGTGTATCGTATCGCGCCCCACTGGGGGGGGGGGGGGGAGGGGCAAATCATAGCTTCCCCTACCAACTCCGAAAGGCGAAAGTACGGGGCCGATTGTCAAAATTCAGACGGCGTCTGATAGCACCAGAAAAACTGTCGAACGAAACCTAACTGCCTTGACCTATAGGTCACCGATGACGTCACAGGTCGGGTCAAATAAAAATTATCAACATTTTGGCTTGCTCACATGTTGGGCTCTGGCCACTGGCAAAAAAGTCAGATCATGCTCGTTTTTGGATTACACACTCGTGAATAGATGCTTTAGATACCATGAGGGTACCAAACTTGTACTTTGATTCTTTTGAGGTCGAAGCCAGGTCAATATCCCAGGTCACATAAATTTTATATCATGCGTAGGTCACATGACACATGTTTTATAATCCCTTTAGGCCACATATTAAGGAATCAGTGTCGTCTGTGTCATCTGAGGCTATTTTCAGCTAAATATAGCTGAGGTCAGGTCACTTTCAGGTAAAAAAGGTCAAATTTCGAGGTCGAGATTTTGAACAAAAAAGGGTTTCTGACATATGCAGTGACACCTACCTACCTTGATTTATGACACAAACATCATTTTCACATCTTGACATATCATATCACTTTTCACAAGAAAAGCATGGAAATGCATAGATAATGTGGAATGACACCCTTAAATATGCATTCTGGCCTAACACAGCCTTAAGATAGAGGACACAGGTCAAAGGCCATTTAGGGCAGGGCTATGAAAATAGGTGCCATTAGGTGTGTGGTACACTAGGCAAAGGACACACTTGTGTGGTAAGGGGAAGTTGAACTTCTGTATCCCTAGTAACTAATGATGATCGCTGATGATTGCCATTTTATGTCATTTTGAGAGTGAGTTTACTTCATGACAGTAAATCCCAGAAGCAGTTATGTTGCTTAGTCTGGAGTAACAGTAGCAAGTGGTTGTAGGTAATGCATACCTTGGAAGCTGGTAGATGGTGTTCCCAAGCCAGAAAATAGAGCCATGGCTAACTATTGATGCACTCCTAGCTCTGTCAATATTTGCTTCCTCTCTGCAAGGCACAAAAGCAACAATTAGTTAAATTTCCATCAAACATCAAGACAAATCACTCATTGATTCACATTGTGTATGAACACTGAAGTAGATTGACTCCTGAGATATAAGAGGCTTGAATCTGATTGGAACTATTGTTTGGCAGAAATAATTGCTGCCATGAAGGCTGAAGCAGCTTAGCCCTCAGGGTATGCTAGACTTCGCTATACCAAAGCCTTTAGATAAGTAATAAGTATGTATAAACAAAATATTAAGAGCAACAAACCTTTATTAAAATAGCTGTACAATGTAATGTCAAAATAGGTACAAGAGCATAGCACACTAGGTGGACTAGCCAAGGCTGGTTCCCTGGCTAAAAACTACAATTTAAGTTACATTGGCATCATGATCACAGTTATTCAATCCAATGAAAAAAATGGAGCACAGCTAATCCAATCCAGCCTTCATCAACCTTAACTAATTCAGCCAATCAAACCTTCCCTAATCCTAAGGTGAGTTTAGGTAGGATCACAATTCAAAGTCAACCATATGATATAATAACCAGTAAAGTGTAATTCTCACTTTATTTTGGTTTCCAACTACAGTAATAGCCATGGTGGACCTCACTATGAGGCTTGGAAATGACAGAATGTCAGGGCCTGTCAACAGCATTATCAACACTCCAGGTCAAGTTCAACTGTGCTGTTTAGTGCTGTTTCTTTTTCCATCAGCATACTGCCAAATTGTTATATACATAAGATCCTTGCTAGCATTTCCTTGCCTCTCATTGAAAAAGCAGAGAATGACACCCAGACCAGACCAATGCATGCATCTTACTTTGAATTTTGACAAGAATAACAATATTGGAATGTTTTCCAAGTTGATATATTGTCACATAAAAGTTGGAGTTGGGCTATATTCAACAATGCAAGCAATTTTTTCATATTTTCAAGAATTGAAAGTGAG
>NW_024883539.1:0-73866 GCF_019059575.1 Amphibalanus amphitrite | reverse complement strand
CTCTCTCTCTCTCCTCTCTCCCTCTCTCGATCTCTTCTCTATCTCTCTCTCTCTCTCTCTCTCTCTCTCTCTCTTCTCTCTCTCTCTCTCTCTCTCTCTCTCCTCTCTCTCTCTTCTCTCTCTCTCTCTCTCTCTCTCTCTCTCTCTCTCTCTCTCTCTCTCTCTCTCTCTCTCTCCGCTCAAACACACTGAGCGGTGCGGACCAGACAGAAAATTCCAAACATTCTTGATCTTCTGTTCTTAATTATAAATGGAACTCTATACACATTGCGCTGCAGCAAACATACAATGAAGACACTGATAAAGTCATAAAATATTTGTTTCGATAATGCTAGTTTCCAGACAATAGAGAAGAAGAAATGACCATTTCAGTTATGGAAAAGCAGAATAAACAAACAGCGCTAATCCAAAAAAAAAATTCCGATGAACTACAAGCCGACAAATTATCGGAGGGTCCGGAACTCCGCCCCCCCCCCCCTCCCCCCCGTGGCCGAGCCCCTCGAAAAAGCTGATCTGAAACAACCTCACCCTCTTTCTTCTTCTAACAGATACCAAATGCCAGCGGTGGCCACAACCGACCTTATGCGGATGATGGGCCACATCTTCCCCTTTACCTCCTTACCTTGGGTGTTGGAGTCGTGTACCAGCGGCTTTCAGAAGGTGACTGCCGATCAATTTGAGGCGGTCAATGAACACGACAGAAGAAAATACCGGTGGAAGATCATTCATTATCCTCATAGGATACGACTGTTCTGGTGGTATAGAGACGCGCTCATGAAGGATTTTAGATTCAGGTGAGTTCTTGCAAACCCCGTTTTGAAAACTGGAAGGGGCGATTTTCTTTAAATCAACGACATGCAACTTTAATTAACGTTTTATTGAAAAGGAGGTTGTCACTCTATCAGATCATAACAGTTATAGTTCGTTTTTTTTTCAAAAGGACGCTGGCTCCAAGTATGTTTTCCGAACAAGCACGTGTTTTAGCGAGCAAAACGGGCAAAAACTGAACCTGAGAAACTCGAACGTCGCCTTATTTTAACATGTGAATTATTCCCGATAAATTACATGCCTCCGTTTTGGAACTAGACATGAGAACAGTGGTGACGTCATGCTGTGGATCTTGCATTGCAATGCAATGCAAAACTATCATGGAAAGAATTGCTTACTCGATTGGGGCCTAGGTAAGAACAAAAAACGAAATTTTCCCAAAATTCGTTGGCAATGAATGCTTTCGTACGGACATTGGGTGCCAGCTGCCACCAGTGACGTCATCATCGTATGCTCATTTTTGAAGTCACAATTTCCATGTATTTACCGAGCACAATTTGAAATCGATCATTTTGTCGGCAAGAAATTCTTAGCCAGACGCTGAAGTTGCCAAAACTCACGTGAGAGCTTCGATAATGAACTTTGAGCCAGCGTCCTTTTGAAAAAAAAAACGAACTATAACTGTGCTCACAATGTGAAAGTTACCGCCCAGGGACATATTCAGAAGTGTTCGGCAACAAACCGAATTCCCTTTTACAGGCCCGACCTGGTGGAATACGCCAACTCTAAACTGGCCTCGGTGGCGGGCGGACGGCAGGTCACGTTCGTGGCGGTGCATGTGAGGAGGACTGATTACGCCAAACATCTCAAGGTAAAAATGGGCACCTCTAAGATAAAGAACAGAACAGGCTTAAGTACAAAACAATGGATCTACCACCTCCATGAGAATGTATGAAGATGTACTAGTGAGCCTTGATTGTGTAGCCTATGAAAATATTTTCACCTAATCATCGATAATAATGTAAACTCGCGATCTTAAAATTCGATACACTTCTTCATTCAACCCAATGGACTTAATCGTTTTAACTGCACTCCTATTTAGTATAGATATCATTATTAGTGACCTATTAAAGGAAATAGTTCACTTTTTAACATGGGTTTTGAACTGGAATAGCAGTTCCGTAGCTTGGGCTGAGACGAGCATAAATCAGGAGCTTTTACAGCCCAACGATCACCCTAGGCAAAGATATTCTATTTCTCGTCCCGAAAAAGGTGTCTTGCGCTGAGGATGTGTGCCTTGCATATATTTCCATCCAGTATGAAAAGAGCATGGGTCCCGAAAATTCTTTAGAAACTAGAGAAATTATCTACGAGAACTCTAGAGAAATTCTCGTACTGATCAATTAGGACATTCAGGGGAACATTATCAGATCGAGCAGATCGCCCAAATGCCGGTGGCTGCGATAATTTCTCTGTTTCTGAAGAATTTTCGGGACCCATGCTCTTTTCATACTGGATCGCGTGTGCCTTACAGAAACTGAAAAGTTCTTCCTATATCAAAATATAGAAAATAATATTTTGTTATAAAAAGGTTTTATTTTCTTTGCTGATTATTTTGAACATAAAAAATCATAAATCCGTTGCAAAAAAATAATTTCGTGAAAGTGAACTATTTCCTTTAACTGTTTGCATCGATGAGACACTTACCCCAGAGTATTAAGAAATAAGTAATATAGAAGTCTTTTTCTTGTTAGTTAACCATATTTTCCTTTTTCAGGGATCTAACGGACATTTAGTGGGAGCTCCATTCTACCATTCGGCAATTAACTTGTGCAGGCAGAGGTATTCAGAGCCTGTGTTCATTGTCACCAGCGACGACCTTAAGTGGTGCAGGTCAGTTCTCGGTCAGTCAGTCAGTCAGTCAGTCAGTCAGTCAGTCAGTCAGTCAGTCAGTCAGTCAGTTTGTATGTTTGCCTGTCTATCTGTTTGTCACTGGCTACCGCAGTCAGTCTGCGTCCTTCAGTTAGTCTGCTTGTCGGACAGTCAATCAGTCAGTCAGTCAGTCAGTCACTCACTCAGGCATTGAGTCAGCTCTAACTCCCCCACCTAACCCTGGCTGACCCGCGCCAATATTTGCACATACCTATACATCATCCCACCGTTTTCGCTTCACTCCATACAAAATAAATGGATTGTGTCTGAATGTGTATTTCAATGGTTTGCACAATATCCGTTGGATTAAAGCCCGTTCGCAGTTCGCACAAAGTGCGTCTATTCCACACGGCAGTCCCCCATGTCTCACTCGGCAGTCAGCACTGACCCTCGCCGTCGCGGCGGGCCGGTTCGCCGGTCGGGTCGGCCCGCGCGCCCCAGCGCTCGCCATCCGACCCCGCGGTGTTACATTTCCGGCAGACCTCACGTCACGTCACGTCGGCCGGCCGGCTCGGGTTCCTGTGCACTCTGCAGGCCTGTGCAGCATGCATTTGCATATACGACTGCAACGACACATGTGTACTGCAAACTGAGTCATACTCATTACTCATAGTCATTCTATGTCGGGTTCAGCGTTATATCTCACTAAATATCAGGCACTGGCGAAGTGTCGTTTATAATCTTCCTGAGGTAAATGATTGTATTTCGTATTCGTTTCGGGCTTTCTGGGACTGGTTTTTACCAATTTTTTTTTTGCCTCAGGGTAGTCCGAACGAAACGAATACGAATTACACTCACTATATATCTCACGGCATAGATAACATGAATCTGTTATCAATGCTCACGGTATTTTTCATATTAATGAGACTAATAACCTCCTTCGGCGTTTTTAAATCACGGAAATCATGCTATCACTTTTTTCAAACAACCTATTCCAACCAAATCCACAAATCATGATCAGCCAATTATAAGCCAATAACAGCCCCAACCCACTCTCCTTCACAATTTCAGTTCTATATATCTGATATCTCGCGTATATCCGCCCCCAGGGAGAATCTTTCCGGGACCGACATCTACCTTCTGGGCGATCCGCGCAGCGAATTCCCCGGTGTAGAGAGGGACCTGGCCCTGCTGGCCGCCTGCAACCACACCATCTTCGACTACGGCACCTACGGGTTCTTCGCCGCCTTCCTGGCAGGTCAGCGGGTGGGACAGAGGTCGTGATAGCCGTTTTTACGACGGCCATCTGGTACACATTTGGTGCACATCTGGTGCAGATCAGGTGCAGATTTGGTCAAATCAGGTTCAGTGTGTCTCTTAGCAGCTATCAGCTAGGGTTGCACTAATTGCTTATATGCCTGCTTTGTGATATTAACAGTGAGCATCATCGATTAAAACACTGAAATAAATTCCTACAATAAAGATATTTGCTGTAAAAGAGATTAGGTGCAGATTTGGTCAAATTAGATGCACTCGCCGGATAGCCCGTCGTAAAAACGGCTAATGTCACCAAAGGGGTTATTCAGAAGGAAGTGTTAGATGGAAACAACTTTCGGGAGTCAGTAAGTACGATTTGTTAAGGTTTGTTATTTGTTTGCTTGTCTGGATTATTAAAATACCTAAATAAGTTGAGGAAATCGCGTGCAGGAACCTATTCAAATAAATAACCCTTCACTCGCGTCAATAGATCGCTCCTTCGTGTATTTTGCAACGAGCAAGATGTATGTATTTTTGCAATGTAAATGTTTATTTCACGAAGGCTCAGTGGTTGGACGGATCCAAACCCACCGGTATTGAACCGTATCGTAACTTTATACAAAAACTATGAACAGCTGCCGATGCTTACAGTAAAGTAGAGTTGAACGGTAGAAAGGTAGAGTGGCGGTAGTACCTATCTTTCTTGCATCAAATAATGATCTAACATTGTTTGACAATCATCTAAATACATTTAGCATTTATGTAGGTATATATGTAGCATAACTGTGTCTGATTACAGGAGGAGACATGATACTCGCTGAGGGCTATTCAGAAAGGGAACACGAGATTATCGAAGAACTCAGGGAAGGCAATATCACCGCTACTTACATAGATGGAAACGGAACGGTGCTTCCCAAATGCGCTCGATGTCGGTGACAGTGGTCAGTTCTGTGACGTAATAAATGGCAGCTAAGACAGCAGGAGGATAGATGTAGAACCTACGTCATGCGTCAGTTGTGGATGTCCACATTAAAATAATATGTAGACATTTACGCATCGTTTTGCCGCCAATGCAGGCTGGCTGACTATGCAGCGAGGGTTTATGGCAGCTCAAATGCTTCATATTTTTTTCAGTTTTTTGTTTGTTTTTTTGTTGTTGTTTGTTTGTTTGTTATTGGTACAACGGACCTGAACAATTTCTCTGTAAAGGAACAACAATGTAAACATCCCAAAAGAGTATAAACAAAAGCGAATTGTGAAGAAAAACAACGGCGATATTGTTCAAGAACGATCGCCGTGTAGCCGATTGATTAATTTGCACTTAATTAAATGTTCTTTAGCGTAGGTACTTGAATCGCGTACATATTCCATTTCGACTCTTAGGCGTGCGTTGGCTGTGGCTGCCTAGAAGTGAAATTATTGTGACGATTGCACTGCTACGTGGTTGTGAAAATAGTATTATTCAGTTTATTCCTGTTGCTTTTGATGTGTGTTGCATTGTCATCTATTATGGTGGCTTAATCATCGCTGGATCATTTGGAGTATTTTCATCACAATTATATTCCATGAGAGTGAACGTGACTAATGTTTTTGGGTAGAGTCAGAATTTGTTAGAATTATAAATTTTGTAAAATTGATTGAAATATATTGCTTTGAGAGGTTTGTACTTATGTGTATTTCTTAATTCTTACAGTGCTTCAAGATAAGCTTTCCAGAGTCTATCGCCGTCATGTCAAAGGAACTTGGGAAGAAAGATTTAATGGCTGTTTGCCGTAGACATTGGATAACATTTTCATTCATTTTGATAAAAAAACATGTCGGCTAAGCTGGCCCCCACAGAAATGCCTGATACCCATTTAAGACAGTTAAAATTGAAAGAGAGAGAAAAAATAGCTGCATTAAGGTACTTCCTAATTGCACTGCATTCCACAAATATTATCAAAGACAAATCCTTAAGTGTCCAACCCTGGCCAGTGATAAATTAAGAATGCTGTGCGTAGTTTGCTGACCTTCGTTGACCTTTGCCGGCCGGTCGGCGGTCAGCTGCTGACCTGACTCGGGTGAGCGCTGCCCGCGGCGGCCGGGAGGCGCCGGGACAGGGAGGGAGGGAGGCGGGGCAGCCGTCCAGAATGGGCAGCGCGTCTTGACATGAGTCATGTATGACACACGGTTAGAACGAGGCATATCACTGGCGAAGGTGGCTTAGAATAAAGCGGGCCTATATAAACTTTGAGCTTCTCCTTCATGCGAGACTTTTTGAATGAAAGTCTTTACTCCCTCAGGATCAATTGTGGTCCCTGGATAGACACAAAATAGGCGGGTCATGCAACCATCCCACAGTGGCCCTTTTTCAGAATTAGCACGCATTAATTCCCACATTACCCGAAAGTGGTGCAAGACATCACCACGTGATCAAGGACGTATTCCCTGCCAATGCAAAGAGAAGAAAAGAAACGAACTGCCCCAAAACTGCCCAAGGAGATTCGGCCAAACGGCGACAGGCCGCTCGGCCCAAGATTTGGCGCACGTTCGCACGGCTCGCCCGCCGGCCCAGGCCGCTCCAAACGCAAGTGCGGCGAGCCCGCCAGCCGACCGCGCTGCACTGACGCCCCAGGGCGTCACGTGACCGCATATACAGCTGTTGCCAGCCACCGTTAGTCGGCCCCGGCCGGGCAGCAACAAGGTCAGCGCGACGCGAACAATACAAACGCATAGGCGCTTTTGACGTTAGATCTTAAGCCGACCACGGGACTTGTGCGGCTTGGACATCAAACGCGACAAGAAATCGGAGTTTTTCTTGGGCACAGCGTTATGCCTACATGACATTTCAATTAGCACATCTTATGGCAAAAGTCAAGCCACATTTAGGCCCACACCAGGTGACACCAGCTTCGAGCCAGGTCAACGAGCTTAGTCGTATCGAACAGGAGCCACAGCCGCTCGCGGACTGAACTGGCTCACGTTATCCACCGTAGAAGCAAAATGGCGCAAAATGGCGCGATGCCCTTTGGTGGACATGGTCAGAAGAGATCGGCGATTCGAACGATGTATAATACGACATGTTCCAGAGTGTGCTACTTAACATAAAGCTTCATATGTATGCCGCCATCTCCAGTTAATAATTGTCCTGTTATTGTGTCCACAATATTCGGCAAAAGTGGTCTATTTAAGTTTATACAATGAAAATCTAGGGCTTCTAGGGCTTCTACGTAAACTCAGCTTCACAGCCATGCCACTAATTGTTAATATTTTCTCATCGAAAGTCTTCCAAATTGATGTTCATATCACCCTACTTTTTAGGGTCCGCCGGTGGTGTCCGCGCGCCTCTCGACAAACTTCGATTTTGCGGTCAGTTTTACCAAAGGCAATATTTTTTAGGAGGTAAAAATGGCACCATCGGATAGTTTGGAATGTTTTGCACACGATTAGACTGCTTTTTACTCAAACCAAGAGAAAAAAATATTTTGAATTTATGCGTGCTAATTCTGGAAAAGGGCCACTGTGCATCCGTCATCAGATATCAATATGAAAAACAGGACACACGATAAATAATGGGATACCGTTCCAGTGTGGACTACTGGAACGGACTGACCATTCTGGATCCGAGGCTCCACGAATCTCGTAGAAGGTTCCCAGACGAAAAGTGGTGTCTGATGAAGTTTTTCATTTCTGGTGGCAGGCGACCGACGCTCACACACTATTCTCACTCAAACTCACATCACTTACTGACTACTCGATAATTCACCCAAATTCGCAAAGTAATCTTCCGGATCGCAGTCGCACGAGAAGTTCGCTTCTCACGGCCACGGGCCAGTGTCAGTGTCCACTGTCCACCGTCGAGCAGTGAGCACTGTTCGGCACCAACGCAGCACTAATCACTTCACTTACACTCACAAAATCACTTCACCGCCAATCACCAGACGCAGAAAGTTCACAATTCCATCATAACCTGATCGCGACCAAGCATACGCAATATCAACTCAAACATCTCATGGGCCGCATTTCACGTTCAGTCCCCCAGTGCTTAGTTCACAAGCTTGCCGCTAGGGGGACAGCCTTTCACGAACGAAATAAGGCATGAAACATGAATTGCAGTGCAATGATCTTTGATTATGACCAACAAATTATTTTGGTGTCAACTGAAGAATAGTGAATGGTCTTCCTTCGCCTTCTCTTTACTCTGAATCTGGATTGCGCAAAGGAAATGTTCCCGGGTTGCTTAGAAACGTCTCCTAAGCAGAAACTTGTTTGCCGAGCGGCTGGGGTGGGGGAGGAGAGGAGGAGGGAGGGGAGGGGAAGAGTGGTCTCTCTTATGGACTATGGATATGTTTTAGCCTTTAGGGCCTTTTTATGGAGCATGATCGCTGAGCTCCAGTGTTGTAGCCGCCAGCTGAACGGCCGACACACCAACTAACAGGTAGTCAGGCTAAATCAGGTGAAAGGAAATAGTTCACTTTTAACATGGGGTTTTGAGCTGGAATAGCAGTTTCGTAGCTTGAGCTGAGACTAGCACAAATCAGGAGCTTTTACGGCTCAACGATCACCCTAGACGAAGATATTCCATTTCTCGTTCCGAAAAGAGTGCCTTGTAGAGGAATGCGTGCCTTGCACAGGAATGCAGCCACGTCATCGTCAGCCAATCAGCGTGCTGCTTACAGCCAATGCAGTATGCGTAGGTTTGAGCTACGCAATATGATTGGTCAATGCGTAATAAGCTTCCGCGTCAAACATTATTTTACATAGAATATAGTTCGTCCTATATTAAAATATAGAAAATAATTGTTTTTACAAAAAGGTTTTATTTTATTTCATGATTATTTTGAGCATAAAAAATCATAAATCAATAGCAAAATACTGATTTCAGGAAAGTGGACTGTTTCCTTTAAGTGACAAGACGCAAATATAAATGTACAACCAAGCTCGTATACCTCAATACTTACTTTTCCTACATCTTACCTCCCTGTCTCTCCTTGCAACTTTCTCGGCTTTTGCGAATACCTCCTCTCTCGCCCTTTAGTTTGTATAGTTGACCTTTTCTTCTCTCTCCATCTTTCAAATTTCAATCCGCCGTTCTACTTGTTCTTAGCTCTCTCTCTCTCTCTCTCTCTCTCTCTCTCTCTCTCCTCTCTCTCTCTCTCTCTCTCTCTCTCTCTCTCTCTCTCTCTCTCTCTCTCTCTCTCTCTCTCTCTCTCTCTCTCTCTCTC
Organism: Amphibalanus amphitrite; assembly: GCF_019059575.1. Taxonomy (NCBI): domain Eukaryota; kingdom Metazoa; phylum Arthropoda; class Thecostraca; order Balanomorpha; family Balanidae; genus Amphibalanus; species Amphibalanus amphitrite. Next base: position 64,765 of record NW_024883539.1, on the reverse strand, counting down.
CCTCTTTCTATCTCTCTCTCTCTCTCTCTCTCTCTCTCTCTCTCTCTCTCTCTCTCTCTCTCTCTCTCTCTCTCTCTCTCTCTCTCTCTCTCTCTCTCTCTCTCTCTCTCTCTCTCTCTCTCTCTCTCTCTCTCTCTCTCTCTCCCATCGACCCTGCCAGTTACCAAGAGGTAGAGGTTAGGGGGCTCGCAGCCCCTCCCATGTTCGCGTCCCCGAACGTCATGTGAACGGGAAGACTTGCAAAAATGGCACACTTGTTCTTTTGAACGTTAACACACTTCTGGCCTTCAACATTTAAGTTGAGCAATGTGCAATGTGCATGATATACCTACATAAATCTGAGGTATTGCCTAATAAATTGACCTTAAAAACTTGAAATACCTATGTAGCAAAAGATGCTTGGCCAGAGTGCAGTTTCAAAGCTTCTCCTACACCAAAATACGGCGTTAACTACCTTTTAAGGCCTGGCTACACTATGCGTGTTCTGCGTGCGTTTTTTTGCGTAATATCGTTCTAGAAAAAGTTATAAATAATAAAACTTTAGTCTTTAATAATAGTTGTTGATTAGTTACTATATACCAAAGTTAATACCCTTTAATATGTAACTAAAATTTAATATAAAACACCTCGATAACAATATCGTTTTTTTTCCTTAGAACGTTATTACGCAAAACACGCAAACTCGCAAAAACGCACGCAGAAGACGCATAGTGTATGTAGCCAGGCCTTTACGTTGTGCCCGCGGCCCCGCATGGGCATGCGTATCGTGTTGTTGTCACTATCCCCCCTCCCCCCCCCCCCTCCATCGTGTCGCCAGCGCCCACAAAGCCGATAATCGCTAAAACGATTATCCCCGCCCCATCCCCCATGGGAGGGGGGTGGGGGGCTGATTGACTGAACCACCGCGCATGCGCTGTGGGCCTACCAGTCGATAACGAGTCGATACCATTCGCGGTCTGTGAGTTCCGCCACCTGGAGTCACGTAGCGCAAAAAAAGCATCGTCACTCGAGCGGCGGCGCAGTTTTCCAAGACTAAATTCGAGTTTCGGATTTGCTCTTAGAGACGATAGGCTAAATATAGCTAGATAGAGACAGAGAGACGGGATAGGGTCACGAAATGAGGATATAGGTTTCTTTTTCTTGCCTTTCTGTTCGTTATGTACAGTGACATTCGTGGTTTCCATTAATCCATTCCGTCGATCGATCGGCTAATTCCTATTCAGTTCCGCCCCTGGGAAACATGATGTTCCTTTGTCTCGCTTCCTCTAACCGAAGGCATCTCTTTGAAAAGTGTTTCTACTGTCGCTGAGCTACCAGTGTTTGGTCACTTGAGTGTTTGGTGTGTTTGGTGTGCAGTCCACTATTCCGTCAAAACAAGTATTATCTACGACAACTCTGCGTATATTTGTCGCGATATTTGTTTTCAGTGGCCGGTGCCGCTGGCCCGCCATATTCCCACTGGTTTGGGAGCGTCCGTATGTAATAAATAATACGCATACACCACTAGACATACGGCACACTTTGCCGATACATAACAGCTGCTCTTCGTTCCGTCTACCAAGCACAACAGCGACGCTCGCAACGTCCAAAACAGCGCCGCGATCATAAGGTCCAACGAGACGCCAACATTCGAGTAGAGCCGATAAGCCTCGATCCCCTGAAACGCTGAACAACAATTGCATCGCCCACCCTCGGGCCCTCACAATCACAGCTCTGCGAGCTCACAGCTCAAATATATATGTACAGCTCTTGTCGATAGCAGTGGCCCACTCTTCCGCCCACACTCAGTTCCATCTGGCGCCATACAATACAGCTTCAGTTCGTCAGCTCGCCGCTAGATGTCCACAGTTTAGTTCGTCATGGGTGTCAATAGATGGCAGCACAAGCAGCCGCTCCACTGCCACCAAAGCGTCCGGTCTATCAGTTCACATGGTGTAGGCTCGGGAACGGTGCTTGGCCACCAGAACTTCGAGTAGCTTGACTTTGGCTTTGGCCTGTTTGTATTCGGAATACATGTCGTCCATCTCGCCCCGGTCGTCCTTCTGAACCTGTGAACAGAAAAGACGGGTTTCGTCAGACACATATGGTTATCAAGGATTGGTTGGGATCTTCTAGGTCTAACGCTCTTAGTTTGCGCCGATACTGAAGGACACAGCAAGAATGCAAAGACAAAATTTTGCCTCGCCGTCATCAGCATTAAAATGAAACTCCAAATCATCAGTATGTTCGCCGCAGAAGACTTAATTACTTAGAATAGCAATGACAGCTCAAGCGCGGGCCATAAGTTGCTCGTTTATACGTCCATATCACATCATCGCCGTCAACCCTTCTCTTGTCCCTGCTCACCTTCCGGCCAACATTGGAGCGGAAGTCTTCCTCGAACACGAGCAGCAGTCCTCGGATCCTCCGCTTGTCCTCCTTTGCCTTTCCGAGCAGGTTGCGGAGCTCTGAGACAGGCAGGTTGTGAAGGTTGTCGTCCAGCTGCAGGCGATCGGTGACGCCGCCTGGCGACCGGCCGCCGCTAGGCTCTAGTTCGTCGTCGCGCTCACAGATGGCGGGCCGGTCGGCGGCCGTGAAGCTCATGGTCTCGTGCTCCAGAATCGGGGTGAGCTCGCCAATCGAGTCGCGCAGCTTCGGCTGTGGAAAAGAGGCGAGAAACTGGTCAGTACTAGCCTTGAACTCGCCAAATTCAAAACGACATCAGCCCATAAGAGATAAAACAAAATTTATGCATTAATTTACAAATGCCAATCAATCGAGCATCATTATCCATACATTCTCATTTGAACACTAACACTAAGTAAGTCATTCAAAAACGAAATAATACCCTAACAAGTAAATCAAATCCCCACAGTGCCCCGTCATCCACTCACCGATCCAGACTTGATGGCCAGCCTCTTCACGAGCCGGTATCTCTCGTACAGCGGCCGCACCATGTCCCTGTCCCGTTTGTGAGCGGGCCGGCCGTGACGCTCCTCGAGGCACAGCAGCGCCTTCTGCAGGGCCAGCTTCTCAGCCAGAACTTGCTCGCGGGACATGCGGTCGGGCTCGGTGGGACGGCCAGCAGTCTCGCGCTTCTCCGTCAGGCGCTGTGAAAGAAAGGGGAAGGTTAAAATTGAGACAGAAGATAATATAGAGAGGACACAAGGTAGGACAAACACAAATCGGAAGAGGGACCACAGGATAAGGAGGAGGTATGTTGCAACAGATTAGTGCCCAAAAAACATCGAACAAGTTGGCGGTATTCAAAGACCGCTAAGAGCGCTAGGCAACTAATAAGAGCAAATAACATAAGAGTCACACAAACTCATCCCTCCTAAGTCACTAACGGAATATAACGTCGAGCTGTCCATAGTTAGAAATAGGTGACTCAGCTTGGTTGGAACTTCAATGCCTCTCGCTATGAGGATTTGAATCACCCACTTCACCCTTAGACTCCCAGTTGTACTCACCCTGGTTACATCGGCCACAGTCTGCTGCAGAGTCCGCTCGACCTCTCCCTCTCCCTCGCCCTCGGGCGGCGAGCGGTTCTCCTTTCCGGCGAGCGTTGTATCGACCCGCTCCACCGGCCTGGCGGGGGTCGGCGTGGGATCCTGCTTCAGAGCCTTCAGGTCGCGTCTGGCCTTGCTCAGCTCAGAGAGACAGCGCTTGACCTCGCGGTCTTTGGCTCTGTCGGCGTGCGAAGGCCGGTAGCCGAAGCGACGCTCGAAGGACTCCTCGTAAGCGCGGATTTTCCTCTTGGCACTGTGGACAAAGAGACGAGGAAGCGTTAAATAGTGTCGGTGTCAGTGTCTAGGTGTCAAAATGTGTATGTGTCAATTCACGAGCACAATATGTCAATTTACAAGCTAAGACATCAACACTTTGCCAGGATTTGAGCTTAGACACCCTTGCTTCGCAATGCCAGACACACTGGCTACACACTGGCTGGGTAATGCCGACCCAAGCAAAACAACCACAACAGCAACGGCCACAACAACAACAACAACAACAACAACAACAACAACAACAACAACAACAACAACAACAACAACAACATCTCTTACCTGGCTATGGTCTGACGCAGCTGATGGGAGCGCGGCTCAGAGGGGCTCGAGGCCCCGGGTGAGGCCGGCAGGCGCTCGTTGAAGCGCGAGCACAGCTTGGCCTGCTGCTCCGTGAACTCGGCATCCGGCAGAACGAACGAATTGCGAGGGGAGAGAATGGCCTCGTCCTCAGTCTGTGGAGAGGGGGAGACAAGGTTAGAGTTGTTGAAAGGGGACATAGCAATGGTAAGGTCTGAGTAAGATGACACATCGATAAGAGGTGTTCAAGAACAAGAGGATGTGGAGAGATTACGCCCCTCAGAATGCATTGACGGTATTTGAATACACGTCTGAATAACGGCATATTCTTAGTTATATCGCTTTCCAGCCTTTCATTTCGGAATTTCCATAGCGCTTAAGATGCATGTGATTCTCATGAGAAGCACGAATGCTCGTGATAGCAAAGGAATTTCCACGAAATGGTCTGATGGGAGAACCGCAAGCGTAGTTAATTTAGTATAATCATCTTTGTTTTCTAAGGCGCATCACAACGGTCAAAAATCCAAGGGCAAAGACCCTAGATAGAATGAAACCACAGACAGACCGATATGACAGATAGGAGGCCCAAAACGGTACTTCAACATCCGAAACTTCGTCAAAGTCGGTTGTTCCGGACATCATCTGTCACTGGGTTCCCATTTTAGCCATCTCAGCAAGTTATCATTTATACATCCCACGCATGTGCTCTAAAAATAGTTCCATTCACTGCCCATAAACTCATCAATCATTGACGCTACTTTGCTACGCAGTTCTCCCCTCCACGCAGTCACTCCAAAATAGCTCTCAATATTCCACTCAACTGCAAATGAAATCGCACCGATCAAGAAAGCCACTACGCAGCAGTGGCGGTACTTGACTGACACCTTTGGTGAATGGCAACGTCTAAAAACGGCACGGGACTAGGCCTGACCGACCACATCAATGACCAATGCTGAATGGTGGGTACTTCCATTCATTCACACATTTCTGGTGGCATTTATCTCCTTTCACATATTTCTGGGAGTGTGAGAGCTGAGGTTTACCACGTAGGTCTCCTTCAGCCTCGGACCGATTTAGCACAGCATTTATTACGGACGGGATAGCAATTTTGTTTGATTTGCGTCACGTGCTGCTTTAGGTCTCTATGAAAGCCCACGGATTAACTTAGGACAGGCGGTGATTCTCGACCTGGCCAGTCCATTTCATGCGCCATCAAACGTATATATGAAAAGTCCCAACCCTTGGGACAACAAAAGTCCTGTTTCCTTTCTTGTAAACCTCTCTGTCTGTCTTTCTCCCTCTTCCAAACCCCACTCAATTCTCCCTCCCTCTCCCTGTCTCTCTCTTTCCCTACCCCACTCCATCCCTCTCCCCGCACTCACCAGCTGCCTGCCCTTCAGCACAGAGCTGGGGATGGGCTCCGATCCGGCCATGCTATCCAGGTCCAGCGGAGGAATTGCCTCCGAGTCGGAGAGCTCCTCCTCCTCCTCAAACTCCTCCTCGGCGTCCTCCGGCTGACTGCTGCTCACAGAGGAGTCCTGGGGGAGGAGGCGGGAGGACGGCCGTCAGGGTGGGAGGAATGCAGACGCCGTCATGGTATCGAGAAATACATTCGCTGTCAGGTAGCAATAAATATGACAGGAGAAAAGCTTATTAGATTGTAACTGTGAAGGAATCAAGAGGCTCGGGTTCAAACGTCCCATAATTCAAGTAAAGTTAAATAGGTTGAAGTTCAGATAAGTTCAGTAAGTTCAGTTAGATCAAGTTTAAGCAAGTTCACGCTATTCATCTAGCAGGTAATCCAGCTGTAGCAATTATACCCTGCGCAATGATCTAAGTTCCAAATTTAGCCCTTCAGAATATATTTAGACCGAATCCAGCGTGATAATAGCTATTTGGAGGATATTTTTAGCTGACTGATGGTATATTTAAGCAGTCGCTTTACTGAGCCAGTTACGTGATACCCGATAATCGCCATCGCGGGCCATCCAGCGCCATACATGTCACGAGATCCGGCTAAATTTAGACCCACACTGATAGCCTCCGGCCATATATTGATAGCTGAGTGGGATAGGGCGAAAACAAGCCATCGGCTGATCTTGTTTCTCACGCGATCGTCACACAAACATGGCCAGACCCACACACACGCAAACCGTACAGACGTCCTCACTTTGATAAAACTGGGCGGTTCATGAATAAACGCTTTCTCTGGAACCGCGAACTCACGCACACGAATTGACTATCCTGAAGTGCGACTCTCACTGAATGGATATTACATACGTCAGTGGGTTTACACAGTATGCAATTTTCAAAAAATGTCTGAAATTGAAAAATACAACTAAAAGGAACGTCTGTGACTAACCAAGCATGCCGTACTAAACTAACGTCCTATACCGCACCCCACTAACCTTTCCATCTCCACGGCTGTGGCGTCGGCGGCGAACTTCCCTCGACGGTCGCACCGCCTTATCCCTGGAGCGGGGGAACGTGGCCAGCCGCTCTGACTCGCGCTGCTGCTCGTGACGACACATGATCTGTGGAAGAGATAGAGACTTTGTTAGACACCAATATAGGAGATTAAATGCCAGAATTGGAAGGGAAGGCTGGATGGGATAGGAATTGGTACGGAGCATTATGATCCGTGACTAAAACTTTTTGTCGTAGTCTTACTGAGATATTACAGTGGACTTTGCCGTCGTCTACACAACGTTCTAAACATTGGATGGAATTTAATTTATCCTTCTGGCTTTAAATACACTTGTATTTCCGTTTTCACGAGTTTTATGCGGGCGATTTGGAGCTATCACTGAACTGGTAGCCTGACCCGCAATACACCTCAGCCGGAGCGCCTGGCGGATAGACTGTACCGCACAGCACATCTCGCGGTCTACAGCCGCCGCGGCCGCCTGGACCGGTAGACTAGCCCGCAACGCACCTATCGTCACCTCAGGCTAAATGACACTCAAAAAGCCACCTTCAAAATCATGACGTTGCCATTGGTATACCCAGGGATGCGGAGCCGGAGCCGGAGTCGGAGCCGGAGCCGCCGGAGCCGGCATATTTTGCCCGGAGCCGGAGCCGGAGCCGGAGCCGTGAAACAATATAGCCCGGAGCCGGAGCCGGAGCCGGAGCCGCCAAAAAAGGGGGCGACTCCGGCTCCTTTTTTATTTTTTGAAGAGGAAAAAAATAATTGACCTAGTTCGGTTTGACAGTACAAGGCAATAAAACATATGGTACTTTACTTACGTCATGGGCCATCAAGTGAATGAAAAAAACCGAATATCCCCAGTATCCCACAGTACGTAATCAACTTCTTGTCTGCTCCTCCCTCCCCCCCACGTCTACGGCATCCCCAGAGCATGAGGACCGGTCATCAAGTGACGGCCATTGTTTTGAAGCCAGTGCAGTGGACTGCAACTCCAAGCACCGTCTCTTCCCCTCCCCCCACCCCCCCCCCCCACTCCCACCCCCAATGCAGCCGAGACTGGTGTCAGCTTACGATGGTTCAGTGAACTCCAATTCGCGGCGACTGCGTTTCCAATGCCATCGCTTCCTAGTTCTTTGTTCTGCCAGTTCTCTCCGAGGTGCGTTTGCGCGGGGACGCGGTGAGCCGGTCATGGCAAAGAGTAACGCGTATAACCAATCCAATTTTTCTTCCACCTGTATTTAACCCTCGCATGTGTGCGGCGTTTGCCAGCTTCTAATGTGTAGGGGGGGGGGTCGGTTGGACCCACCCCCCTTGCCGTTTGGCCCCTGATCAAGCTAGAGCTTCGCGGAAAAAAACGAGCGTGTTGCCCGTCACGAGAGGAAGCCGATGATATCCAATTTTAAGGTCCTAGGTCATTGGTTGACCTTCCAGGTCAGGTCAATGACCCAAAGTCGGGAAAATCGGGACCTGTTAGAAAGTCGTAAAGTGTGGCTGCTAAGGGTTTTTTTTTTTGGGGTGCTGATCACGAATATCGTGTTAGTTTTGATCACAGATGATGTCTTGAAGCATTTAGACCAGGTCGGGTCAGGTCAGGTCAGGTCAACCAGTAGGCGTCGTGACGGGTATTCGTAGTACGTGTCAACCGCCTCTGACAGCTTCGTAACATGTTACGAAGTCACCAAAACTACTTCGTAAATGTTCAAATGGTTGCTAAATTCGAATTCAGCTCCAAAAACTAGCCTAGAAACATGTAAAACTCGAAAAAGTGACCCGAGGTCACCCGAGGTCACCAAAGGTTAATGACCTGACCTGACCTTCAGGTGACCTTGACACACACGGGAGTAACATCAAATCACATGTTTGAACGTTTGAAACCACGAAAAGCTTGCAAACACGCGGCTAGTGCGAGCCGACATACGCGAAATCGCGATTCCGGCCAAACATGGTCTCGGAAAAGAGGTCACAGGTCAAAGGTCATTTGGGTCAGGGTCATGAAATTTTCAGGGTAGGTGTCAAATTGATCAATGCGAGGGTACTGAAAGTTTCGTCGCGATCGGCCGCTTTTTACGCGAGTTATTCGCGAAAAGCCATGGGGGGGTCCATCCGACCCCTCCCCCCTACACATGCGAGGGTTAATTGATTGCATAGGGGATGTACTGAGTCGGAGCCGGAGCCGCCGGAGCCGGAGCCGCCGGAGCCGGACCATTTTACTCGGAGCCGGAGCCGGAGCCGGAGCCGCCACAACATTTCACCCGGAGCCGGAGCCGGAGCCGGAGCCGATTTTTTTCTCCGGAGCCGGAGCCGGAGCCGGAGCCGTCTGAAATTTCCACGGCTCCGCATCCCTGGGTATACCGCCTAGTCCCTGAGGAGTCACGTGCGATCAGCTCCGGTCCATACCGGTTTTAGGCGGTCGGTGTTGGCAGAGCGTTGCAGTCACCCTGCTCCGGGCACGACACTCGTCTTTTGGGCGGCGTGCCGAGAAGTGACAGAGCTGGCAACTCGTCCCAATGACGTCATAGGACCAGGAATGCACCCACGGGTGACTCCAGCCGACAAATGTTTATGTAGGCCGGTGGGACACCCGGAGACTGATACGAAAATATATCCAAGGACAAATTTTGTTGGCTGCCCTTCGGGTATGAGGCGACGACGTTTTTAACCCGACACTGTCGCTAGTTTTTAAGCCGTTTCTTTAAACCAGTGGGTCGAATTTCACCACCTCAGCTAAAATCTAGCAGACTACGAACCCGACTTGAAGAGACAGCACATTCTTGGCAGTCGCGACTACCTACAACTTTGTTGACGGGGCCGTTTTTTACGCTGACAGAGCGAGCATAACGTCGACTAAAGCAAAACCGAAGGCTAACCGATCTTACATTCGAAACTCCCACCGTGCACGCCTGCTGAGAGAGCCTGCGATCAAATCTCAACCCGTTTAGTCGGATTTTCCCTAATGACGCTCAGCTGTGATGATCAGCTGACGGTGACGCCGATGACGTGATGACGCCAGCACGTCATCCGGTGCGTCATCCGGTCGGGGTGTCCGGAATTAGAGCTGACCACGACTCCCCACCGTCCGGATTTAGTGATCCAGTGACGTAGCGGCGCGGGGTTGGGTCGGTGCCACTCGCAGTGTACACCCACCAGAGTGGATTTTCGCGCTCGACACTACTGAGTAGAGTTGCAAAGTTTTCCCAATGGGCTGCTACCGGCACCGCCCCGCCCCACAAACATTTTCTGGGATACCGGCATGCTACCACGCCCCAAGCAAAAAAACCGCCAAATTACCGGCATACTAAAAAACCTGCATTCTTGATTCTGGCTTACCCCTACATGAGATGCCACATTTTGGCAATTTCAGTAACCGCCCCACCCAACAGCCACCCATTGTCCAACTTATTACAATTCAATAGCCTCTTAGTGTCCAAAGTTTGAATCATATGCTGATAATTTTTTGTGCAAAATCAAAAATACCGGCATGCTACCGGCAAGACATGCCAGATACCACGAAAAAACCTGCGGTAGTGAAAAATTACCGGCATGCCGGTAGTGCGGTAGGGAAATTTTGCAACTCTACTACTGAGGTCATTGATTCAGGCTGCTAAGATTAGACTCGGCCGATGACGCATCGAGAAGTCATGGCAGGATGAAGGTCAATCAACGGACGACCAATCCATTAATCATTTGGCATGAAATTCATGAAATGCGCCGCTTATTTCAAGATCAAACTTCAAAGAAGTGTTACTTTAGTTTTACTGAAACTGAAACAAAACGCCAAACGAAAAAAATAAACTGTGAAATATTAATTAGATTATGCTGAACACATTTAAACGACAATATTGAAAAATCACCCTGTATTTTACAAAATCAACATAAAAATAAAACAGCCCCCGTCGGGAATCGAACCGCGGACCTACCTGTTGCATGATGGCCGGCGGCGTGTCGGCGCAGTCGCTGCCGCTACTGGAGGTGGGGGACGACTCGTCAATGACCTCGTCCGTGTAGACGGGCGACCACGGCGTCGGCAGGTCGTACCCCTGAAAAGGAACAGAGGGCAGGTCAGCTAGGGTCACCGCGAGGGCATGTTGGTGAACCGGAAATGAGCGAAACAGAGAGGCATCAATATACGATTTTGGACAGAGTAGAAATTGGGTTACCTTTGTGATAAAATCATGACAGCCAACTGTTGACCAATGAATGTCACGCAGAAGTGGATAATTGGCAAACAACCGACATAACTCAGGCATACCTGCACCACAAGTGTCAATATTCCCACGTGAGAGCGGAAATACACCTTTGAGGGGGTTTCCTTACCTGATATCTCCTAGGTTCTTCCACAAACTCTACCAGCATTTTACCGATCGCCATATTCTCCTAACTACGCCACTAATCAGTCAACTAGAAGGAATCCTCCACTGGCTTGATCGGGTAGACACCTGACCAAAAACCGAACAGCCCAGCACTGACTCCGACACTGACTCTGACACTGAGTCAAACACCGATAGTCCGACCACGACCGACCGACCGACCGACCCCGACCCTGGCCTCCGACCGACTGACCGTCCATCCGACCGCTCCGACCGCCCCGACCGTCCCGACCGCTGCCGGCAGGGGTAGGCCCGCTCCAACTCGCCGGCGGCACTACATGACGTCACCACCCCGAGTGACGTCATGAGAGTCATTATGACTCTGTCATGGGTGGTGTCATGGTGACGAGTCAAGCATGGACCGAGGTCGCCTGGAAGCTGATGACGACAGCTTGCTTCAGTTGGCAACAACGGATACAGCAAGAGTTGCCCGTGCGATTCAAGTCTTGCTAACGTGCGATGAATCGTAAGACAGCGAGAGACCCCGTGCTCATCGTGTTGCATCATACTATTGAAATTGCGCGATTTTTTTGTGGAAAAGCCCTCACCTCATTCTTCATGTCTCAAACTAACGCCTAAGAAATGTCCAAAGAATGTCATCATGCTGAAAATCCTTCACACTTCCTCAGGAAATCCGCTGTGGTGACAGACAGAACAAAGCTGGGATAAACAGGTGTGTAGCATAAGTCACCAAGTGACGTAACATGATATCACCAGGCATACCAGAGAGTGGGTGAAACATACTTGAAATCATACCCAGAAGTAAGAAATGACAATTATGACCTATGTGATATCACTTTATTTTTCTCGACGGAAACGTAGGTTTCCTAGGTGTTGTGGTTAAACCAGTCACGGGGTCATAAGATGACAGCATGCCCCCTCGGAACGTGTCACAACTTGTCCCCCTCTCCCCTCGGTAATCGGGAGTGACCACACCACCCACAGGGTCAGGAATTTCCACCGGGGAGAAGGGACAGGAAGGGGAGGGGAGGGATGACGTCGACGACATTCCTGCGCCCACCCTCACGACCCCAGCGGGCCGCGATGAACGGCACATGACAACTGGAATTGATTGTTCCAAAACAGGGGGCCGGTCACGCTCGGTGACCCCTGACCCACGTGTGCGGACAGGTTCCAGACGATATCGACCCCCCACGACGCCGGGACTACGGTGGCCGATCAATGAAATTACCCACAGGGTCGGGCAGGGTCGATACGGGATTCGGTTTGAATGGAAATATAATATGTTGATAAAAAAGTCAGTGCATGTGGAATCTAAATACATCACCTTATTAATCTATGTTTAGAGTTCAATGCAGATCATTAAATTTATTGAGGGACTTCTCATAAATGTCGCCATCAACCCATTGATTTATCTAGTGAAGGAACAAAATATTTACTCGAAATCATTTTTGATGTGACATTAAATAAACAACAAAATAAGTTCCATGATGATATGGATTCGTTCCAAATGCGCATCAGCATTCCTGCTCCCCTTCAATTCAAGGACGTGTCCCAGACCCCCCCCCCCCTAACGCCCCCCCAACAGAGCAGGCACCACCATCGTCACCAAATGGTGATGTGGCACCACTCAGCACGCTCCGTCACCACCCATGTTTTTCAACAGTCGATACTTCAACCGCAGAGCACATTCGAGCTCGTATTTACTCGATAAACAAACACGTTTTTCTGCGCCTCATTCGAAACAACGACGGATAACGGTGTAGAGAACATCCGACAACGTCCAGGAAAACAATGGATAGGTGTAAGATACCAGTGGGCCGTATCGTTACGACACAGCCGTCATAAACCGGAAATCGCCTCTCTTCTGGCTCGGGTATCGTCCTTGAAGATTGTCACTTCCTCATTGATAGGAATCTGACAACCCCAGCCTAAATAATACCGGCTACACTAGTTCTGTCGCCACTTCGCACATTATCACCATCAAAGCCAGATGATCTCGTTTTCAGTACACGTGCACCTTTTGTGCGATTGACGTCACAATACCGACTCCACTTGTGTTATCCGCCCCGTCCAAGCAGGTAGAATACCGAGTAGCGAGATTTTCACGCACTACACGCGTACGCAACCGGTCAGCCGTATCTCAGCGCGATCTGCCGACACGTGAGCAAAGGAGCGAATCGACTTGCAAAATACCCGGCCGGACCAAACTGCAAAAACAATAGCAGCCGCTAGCACCCGGAAGCGAAAGAGTTTGGTAAGTTCAACAACAACTTATCTAAGAGCCCGGTGCGTTGGCGTTTTAAAGAGACGCATTACGCACGAGGATGTTTTCAATTGATAAGACGTTATCTGGTTCCCGTTCATAACGGTACAGGCTATTTCACCCATGTTTATAGAACATGTCCTTTCTGACGGTCTTCTGAGCCCACAAATACCGATCTCAACTCTCTATATCTCAACTCTCTGAATACTCCGTACTTGTCATCCATCTGGACCTCTCAGATCTATATGTGAACTTTCTGTCCATGTGCCCCCTACAATCCTCACAACCCCTTTACAAACCCCTAACCTCTTGGACATCTGACATTTCCACCTCACGTGACCCCTGTGCGCGACCTTTGACCCCGCTCAGCGCACGCACCTGTGACCGCTCCGAGCTGGGCACGGTGATTGGCTCCGTCTCGACCGAGGGCGGCCACGTGACAGCCGCCGGCTCGCGCTCATTGGTCGTGACGTCATCGTGGTTGGTGGCGCGTCGCACGCAGTCTTGAAGAGGTGCGGCTGGCCACGGCTGGTGCGAGGACCGCCTGAGGAAGACAGAGACATGGGGTGAGCCATGCGAGACAATTGAGACACAGGAGCGCCACGGTTGGTGGGAAGACCGCCTCAGGGAGACAAGAGACACAGGGTGAGACATGTGATACAGGCGACAAAGCTGACACAAGTGAGACACAGTGCGAGGGACATCCGGTGAGACAAAAAGAGACAAATAAGACACAGACCGGGAATACAGCATTTCCACGGCCGGAAAAAAAACACCGTTTGGAGGGAGGCATACTGTGAGACACTTGAGACAAGTGGCCCAGCATAGCAACGACTACTCGAGGGCAGCGCTTTTCGAGGAGCGCTGTGGCCCGAAGGTTTGAACTTTGAATTGTGAAAAACGCCCGCCCGCCGCAAAACGCAAACACCGCAAAACGCGCAAAACGCACGCCCGAAACGCCAACGCAAAGGTTGCAAAAAAAGCAAACGCCCGCCCGCCGCAAACCGCAAATAAAAAAAACCGCAAAAACGCCGCAAAACAATAAAACCGCCCGCATCGCACGCCCGCTAACCGCCAACCAAAAACGCCTAAAAATCGCCCGCCCGCCGCCAAAGAAAAAAAAACGCAAAAAAAAACGAAAAAGCGGCCGCCAACCGCAAACAAATTTAACACCGCAAACGACGCAAAAAAAGAAAACCGCCCGCATCGCCCGCCCGCCCGCCCGCCGCCAAAGACAAAAACGCCCGCCCGCCGCAAAACGTAAACACGGCAAAACGTGTAAAACGCCCGCCCGAAAAGCCAACGCAAACGGCAAAAAAATCGCCCGACCGCCGCAAACCACACAGAAAAAACGCCGAAAAAAATAAAACCGCCCGCACCGCACCGACGCTAACCGCTAACCGAAAACGACTAAAAGTCGCCCGCCAGCCGCCAAACGCAAACACCGCAAATAAGCGCCCGGCCGCAGCAAGATAATAATTTATCAACGACTGGCATATCGCTAGGCTGGTCATTTTAACAAATCAAAAAGATATCTGCAAAAATCTCCTAGATGAAAGCGCCCGATTAAAAAACGGATGGCACGTGCGTGTTCCTCGCCCCCAACTTCCCTCAGGTCAATCGTCATTTGGGTCACCTAACGCATTGACGACCGGCTGGGTGGAATGAACATTGCGCCAAGAAACGTAAGTATATTGTCAAAAAGAATCCCCAGAATGGTGGATCCCAAAAGTTTGAAACTACCACTTTGGCCCACTGGACGACACCTTAAACAGTTGCCGACCGGATGACACCCATTGTTTGGTCACCCACGCCATAGTATGCATCATGGGTGCGCCGAAATGACCAAAAGTCCCAATTTCCGGTGTGCAGGGTCATTTTCAACGGCACGTGGCACGTGGTTCTGGACTTTTCCGGCCACTTTGCGACATACCCATGGGTAGTGCACCGAATGGTGGTTGATCTGCATGGAAGAAAATGAGGGGTCGTTTGGATCGTTTTCGAGCAATCTGCCGTGGAACGCATTTTTTCATTTTGCCCATTGGCTTAACACGGGAATTTTCAAAGTCACGTGGCACGTGCACCAGATGGTCCGCGGAGGGGAAACCCATACCAGAACGTAGATCACCTGGCCCACTAGAAATCCTGAAAAAATCAGAATTTTTGGACCAGCCGTTTTCAAGAGCATCAAGTTGTACTGATCTCAGGCAGCTTTTGCCAAATTGTCAGGGAACTCAGATTTGTTTTTCAATAGAAAAACACAATTCTAAAGAATAGTGTTTTAACTATTGACAACAAACCTTCGGTTACTGGTTCAACTGTCTGGGGCAGAGACAGTATACACTATACAGACTGACAAGGACAAGGCATACAATGGTAAACATAAGATTTCATCACCCGACAGCAGCCCCCCCCCCCCCCCCCCCAAGTGACACCCTGGACTGGGAGTCGCGGGGCGAGGTCAACTGATGATCTCTGGCCTATCCATGTGGAGGTCACAGGTCAGCGATCACTTCAATTAAATAAACTTCCCAGCTCGAAGCAAAGCACGGCGACCACATGGATCAACATTGGTCTGCAGAGTGCACATACCGGGGGGCAGGTCAACGGAACCAACCAAGGACAGCGTACAGAGGGTGTCAAAACTGAGCCACTGCAGGCGTCTGGCCAACGAAAGCCTGTTCTGAATGTAAACAAAAGTTCGGCACTGCATACCGTAAGCCGGACAGAGTTCGGTTCAATGTTAACAGGAAATGTCTTCGAAGGACAGCGATTGATGGTATAAAAACGTGCACGGCATCAGACCCTTGCCAAACATATCGGTGTATGTTTCATGTTATGTGGTATGTTAGAAATAAAGTACGACGAACTTCCCACTTTTCATAGAATGTACGGTATTGTTATCATGGAGCTACATCTTTGGTGGTCAATATTGGTCTGAATTCTGCATTGGTCTAAATGTGGATCTGAATTCCGGCTTTAGCAAGCGACCAGCATTCCTTTGAAGCGAAAGCTTCGTTCCTGGGATTGATGCTTTTCAATGTTGTTGCGTTAACTGTTGATAGCGAGAAGATATTTGAGTGAAAATCCGGGCTAAGTTTGAACTCAAAATAGCACCGGCATATTCTTAGAACCCCAAGCTCAACGGCTGAAACTCGTATCGGATGTGCAGTGCAAACTACGCAAAAGGACCGAAAACCACTACCAAAGCTGCCTCAGATCCCATTCATATTTCGGAGGGCTTTCACTGAAGAGACTTCATGATTCTATTTTAGCTATGCGACAAAAGATTGTTTCTGAAGTGCAGCGGAAACTCTGCTAGAAGTTATGTGAATGCAAATATCGCCCTGAAAGGACATGCCCAATGCCACTCTCGGAAGACGTAAATATCCGACACACAGCCCAGAGGCTATTTTGTACCAGTTCCATAGCAAGCATGATAGCTCGCCCTCCATTCTCCTGCAACATCAGGGCATTTACAAACGAGGCATATCTCTCCCACTGGCATTAACGCCTACCAGATCTCCCGACCCGCATCTATCTCCCCATCCCACCCGCCGCCCAGCATTCTCCAATCTACCGCCTCCCTCAGCCACCCCTATACCGCAGGCTTCCAGCTGCCGGTCCAGGTCAGCTCTGGAGCCTTCCCACCTCGGGCAACTCTAGAACGTTCCATGTGGGTCTGCCTGGAGCCTCCAGAGAGCGGCTCAGTGATCAGATGTGTGACTGGGACATCGGCCGGATGGGACTGAGACGGACACGCGACACCGTCTAGGTCGTTATTGGCCACTCCCTAAATAGGTAGGCATCAACCGCAATGCCGATGGTATTGAAGGACCAAATAAGGAAACGGATTTTCCATTATCCTACAATGAAACAGATTAGCCCTATCAATTGCTGACTGAGGCAGCCAGGCTTCCATTTCGAAGCACATTCAAGATGGAAGTAATTAATTGTAAACAAAATTGTTACGCGATGGTACACGCGATTTACATGAACCGTACAACTCAGCTTTCAAAATTACTACAGTTGCTTTTAGTGAAACGAGTCAATAAAAACAGCCGATTGCACATAACCGTCAGGTACCAATGGGACCGGGTGGTCTGCATCAAGGCTCTATATATGTCTGCATTACTTTCTTAGCACGTGACACCGAAGCGTGTAGCTTTCTAACCTTGCTTCTCTTCAATTCCTACAACACAACAGCAACCCTCCCCCCCCCCCTCTTTAGTGTCAAATCTCAGCTCGCCACAAACATTCATTGCTACCATAAAAAGTCACCGGACGGCTGCACCCAGCCCAGCACCGGCCTCACCCACCAGCTCGGCGCCTGGACCCAGCCCAGGCCCCAGCAGCACCTTCACCGACCACAGAACATTCCAGAACGCCTCCCGGCCGCCGCCGCCGCCGCCGCCGCCAGCGACGAGACGGCGGCCCAAGCCGGAGCTCGGCGAGAGAAACCCATCCAAGCCTCTGACCGCATGACTTGGCACCTCTGACCACCGCCAGAGGGGCAGCCTGCGGTGTTGGCAGCGGCGGCGGTGGTGCATGGAAAGAACTTTAATGAGGCTCTGCTGGGTTGGAAGGAGATCCTCAGGCGGGTGGTAGCAGGAGGCACTCTCCTTGACCGTGCTTCCACGAATGCATGAAATTTGGAATGCGCTATTAGTACGGAAGGTATTCTTGTTAGAAGATTATTTATTTTTGGCAACCATAAATACTGCATGACTAGTACCGTATAACTTTGGCGCGATTAACTGAAAATTCAGCTCATAGTCAATTTGCTATGATCCGACATCCGTGACCTCCCTCCCCAAATCTCTACCTTGACCCGCCTCTGCCAAATGAGCTACTCTCCTGCAGAGAAGGGTCTGGGTGTGGCGCCGAGACCGCGCCTCTGCACCATTGCACACTGCAACCGCACATGACTTAGTACGGCGCCGCCGCGGGGGAAGGTAGCTCCGCCTAGCAACTCACCCGGGACAGGCACGGGGGCAGCGAGACTGTGACATTTGGCAGTGAGGGGTGAGTAATACACACGTGCAGACCGCAGGTCTCTCCCAGTTCGCACTGACATCAGACTACTGACGTCAGACAGGTGATGTCATTGTCAGTGATGTCATTGATGGCAAGTGGCAACACTGACAAAGCGCGTGGCTTTGTAAGATCACAGACATGATATGCAGACATAGAGACTAGACCGCAGTGACACACATTGGAAGAGACATTTGACCACGATGACGGGCAGATTAAAAAGCTTACATCACAGAAACGGGGAAAACGCGTGGCCAAAGAACGACTTAGGAAACCTTTCATTTTTCTGACAATGAGAGGAATGAATGGGATCAAGATTGGCTGCATCACCGGGTAAAAATCGCCGACAGCACGAAAGGTTAATAGCGACATGGAAAAGTACAGTGCACTTACATAAGCGGACCCGATGACCGGGGCAATTAACGGACTGAATTGAACACCCGACTGAGCCATATGTGGGCGAGACGTTCAATAGACTCCGGACACCAGAGACGATTTTATGAGGAAGTTATACGCAAAATAAAAAAGGCAGTTGGAGATGAAAGAAGGAGAATATGTGGAGAGTCAATACAATTAGGTTAAGTGATCGGCACTCACCAAAAGTCGCCACTAAAAGTAAATCCCAGTAGATCAATCATTTCTTCAGTCTGTAGATAAAGTTCTTGAACCCCCACTCTCCAAAATCTTCCTCGGCTGCTCGCCGCCCAAGTCCAAGAGTCAGATCACCGGCACAATTCAACTGGAGCGTCACAATACCACACCAGACGAGCTCCCGATGTAAACTGACGGCCGGCGCGCCGCGCTGTCCGCTCCTTCCGTTAGCTGCTGACGACATGACGTCACCGCCGAACTGACCAATCAGAGCGCGGCACGGCGCCCCAGCTCGGCAGGTGGTCGGTGGCTGGTCTCAGGGATGGCGCTTCAGAACTTCTCACCGCGGTGAGCATATTCTCACCGCGCTGAAATTGACCCGCATCCATTTCATGGTCCCGAACGAAGTGACCAGGTTTCCCACCACAGGGCATTCTCTCAACAGGTAGATTGTGTTCACTTGTTCAGTAATCAGCAATTATCTGGTGCTCTTTAGATGAAGTGACCGACCTCTCACAAAAAGCATCTCCTCACTTCGTTGAAATTGTCTCGGTATTCTTTCTCTTCTTTATGGTGTAGGTCTTCTTTATGGTCTCTTCTCGGCTTCTTTCTCTTCAGTGTGTACGCGAATGATATGGCCCTGTACGCTGACGGTGCGACCATAGTGCAGTATGCGGACGACACCCAGGTTATCGTGAGTGGGAGACCCGGAGAAATTGGCACTCTTACTGCATCCATGGAACTCAATCTGTCACTTCTGTCGGCATGGTTTGGCATAAACGGTATGAAAATTAACGCTCAGAAAACACAACTCATGGTCCTCGGGACTCGTCAAAATCTCAAGCAGCTCCCCACGGTTGGAATCAAATTTATGGGTGCCACTGTCTCCGGCTCTCCCACGGTGCGGAATCTGGGTGTTGTGTTCGACCAGACGCTGTCTTTTACCGCCCATGTTGACGACGTCGTACGCCGCTGCACAGGCCTGCTGATTGGTCTTACGCACAGCAGACACCATTTACCTCGAACGACGCTCAGCACACTAGTCAATGGTCTAGTCATCTCTCTCGTTCGGTACTGCATAAGTGTTTATGGATCGTGCAATGCTACTCAGATAGGGCGTCTACAGAAAGTGCTTAACTTCGCGGCGCGAGTGATATCAGGGCGACGTAAATTCGACCATGTTAGCGACGTGCTGCGCGATCTGGAGTGGCTCTCTGCCCGTAATTTGTACCGCTACCATTCACTGACGCTTCTAAAGCGGACCCTGGTCACTGACCAGCCCGAGTCACTCGCCACTCACCTCATGTACAGACGTGATGTGCATCAGCGCAGTACGCGACAGGATGGCATGCTTCACCTGACAAGTATTCGATCAGAAGCAGGAAGGAGGCGTTTTACCTACGCGACTGTGACTGATTTTAACACCATACCAGCGGATATTCGAGCCATGAACCTGAGCCGATTCAAAAAGGAGCTGCACAAGTACCTGCTGCTGCAGCAGCTGCAGCAGCAGTAGAGACGCCTTGGACGACACTGATGTGATAGAAATGTATGTATTGAGTATGATGTGCAATGAGTGTTGTGATGTTTGTATGCATGTGATCCGCTCACCTCATTCACGTCTAGTCTTTATATGTACTTGACACGGGCTCTGGAATAGCCACACATGTGTGGAATGAACCTAAGAAGTGCAATAAATAAATAAATAAATATGGACTGGTGGTGCATCCAATGAACGTTTTCGGGATCCCATTTGCAGTGCAGTCACCAAGGAAGGCAATGCCCGCAAAAACATTTGGGACATGAGCAGGCTTAGGTACTCATAAGAAGCCCATACGTGACTTGGATAATCCGCTACTCGATTTCATGAAACCGGTCCAGTCCAGTGGAGAATTCCACTCGACGGAATGGCGAAAGCCTTTGGGAGATGGTCGCAAAAACCTTTTCAGACATAGCCCATAGAGACAAGGGTGAAGACTACTTGAGGCACACCGGCTTGGGCCACTTGAGTCTCCCTTGAGAGGATTCGGGCAGAATGAGAACGTGCTTCCAGAGGATTGGAAATTATTTGATCTTTTTTGCATTAGTTTATCAAAAGATGAAAAGAATGTGAAAAGTGTTAATTGTATAGCTTTCGACCCCCCTGTGTACTTGCAAAGCTGAACAGCAGTGCTACTCAACATCTGATCAGCAATCTTCCTGAAAATCCCTGGAGGGCCGAAATCAACTACGTCGCAAGATACTGTGTGGAGAAACCCCAATCTTTGTTCGATTTCGTCCCGTGCGCCAGATTTCATCACTTACGAGTACGACGACTTATCTCAATTTCAAGGAACGCATCCCGGAGGTCAAGCACCGCCAACGAAATTGTAGTTGAACGTCTCCAATATCATGTTTGTAATGGACTTCCTCCAGTTACGCCCAGAACTTGGCTAGAATCTTCTGGTACTGACGTCAAAACATGGAACACCCCAGCACGTGAGGTGTTCTTGAGACAGTGCAAGATAAAGCGTTAAATCACCATCACCCTAGAAGCCAAACCAAACACCACTAGCGTCGGATTCCGCCGCTAAAGTCAGTGATGAAACGTGTCGAATATCGATGAAGTAGCGATTCTCTGAACAGGCAGTCGCTCGAACGTTTGGTTCAGGGAAATCAGCCGCAATGTGTGATGTACAGGATACAAATTCAATAAACAAGTGCAGTCTCTGAATTCACAGCCAGGTTTTCTCAAAGAACTTCGATATCGCCAAATAACCACCAGACGAAAAACAACCCAACAAAGAAGAGAACGCGAGTAGGAAATTTGAATGCAGCTTTGTCGAGATACCGCGTCGCTGAGGTTTATTTTACACCTTGACCAACACCAATATCTAAAACCCACTTTAGTGGAAATTCGAGATATTATTCGTCACATTTTTTGACCGACAGGATACAGTCAAGGGCATCTGGGACATCAGAAATCCATATTCAGTGAACTAATGGGTTCGATCGAACCAGCATGCTAATACGGGACGACTGATGTGGCCCATGATAACACATCGTTCTTGGAAAAAGGAAGCGGATCAGATTGGGGCATACCGTAAGGTCGAACGGAAGAAACGACTCAGAAATGGCCGACAGTCACTTTAATTAAACGATAAAAAAATAGAAAACTGGAAAATAAATTCGGCGCTCAAAAACGGCGAACGAAATATACGAAGAAAGAAGATCGGTCATCGATTCAGATAAGGGAAACGCTGAGGGCAATGGCGCAAACAACAATCGCAGGGCGTCTGGTCTGTACCGGCCGCTGTGGGCTTAGATCGTCTAGACAGTCAGCCAGCGAACCCGCTGACCAAGCCAGCTGATGTAACCAGGCCAGGATTGGGGAGGATTACCGGGATTTCAGGTCATCCCGGTTCACGGTCACTTGGGACAGTTCACACGTGCATCCCACGGGTGTGGTTTTAGGATAAGCGGGGATGTAGCGTGACTGATAATCCCCCTAACATAGAGATGCATACAGTGGCGCCCAGATAACCACGTAGCAGTCACAACAGAGAGTTAATTACACGATGCAGGTTGGACCCAACAGGACCGGGGAGAAGAGAGGAGAAGAGAGGAGAGGAGAAGAGAGAGGGAGAGAGGAGAGAGGGAGAGAGGAGAGAGAGAGAGAGAGAGAGAGAGAGAGAGAGAGAGAGAGAGAGAGAGAGAGAGAGAGAGAGAGAGAGGGGGATAGGGCCACCGCATCCCGGTTGCTGTTGCCATGCAGGCGGGGTCACCAGGGAGCCTCTCTGCCCGACAATTACACCGTGAAAGCAGCCACGGGGAGGCAATCTTCGTGACGAAGGCTCAGCTGTCTAGACAGACACTGAATCCGGCCGACCAATTGTACCAGGCCACGCTGCTAATGGTTTCAGTGCATTAGTTGAAAAAAATTGTCTCTCCTCAATGACGCTGTATTGCGTCAGTCTTGAGAAACGTACCATTCATTATATCAACGCATAAGCGATAATTAAAGCTAATGTTGTCCTATAACTTTTCATTGGCTTGATTTTACAGCCGAACTTTTAAGCAAATCTGAAATAAGCACAAGAAAATGAAGAAAAACAAGTATAGGGACCAATTATAAATTATACCTAATACATTATTCATTCTTCCCAGGTTTTCATGACTAGTTGGTCTGTGACCATGATCCACAACTACACAACCCACCCCTTTCTGACCGCTACACTCTCATCGGATCACATCCCCCTACACTCCCCCCCCCCCACCCCCTCATCACGATGACATTAGTGACATCCGGGGGCCCGCCTGTGGAACTGCGTAGTAGCCAGCTGACCGCCGTCCGGCGAAGCGACCGCAGCGACCTCTACGGGCCGCCAGAGGGCAGCCGACCAGAGCCAAAGCCGCCCGACGAGAGCCAAAAGTCGCCACTAATGGCACTGCTGCCAGCCCGCAGGGGTCACGGATGGGCTAGAGCCGGTTACGGTCAGTTTGACAGAAACTCTGCCAAAAGGAAAGTCAGGTGACTGGTTGGAATATTTAATTAACAATTTATAGCGACAGATAGCGACATATCCCTCAAAACGGGAAACAAAGCTTACTGATGAATAAAGTGTGCCATCGAGACCTACGCCTTGAATTAAATTTTAACTGTAGCCCACTTTATACTTTTAAAAGTAATGCGTGATAAGTCGAAAGCAACAGCAAAACATCGAAAGCAAACATCAAAGCAACAGCACACCTAAAAACCCACAGAGAAACTGAATGAATCAATGGATCCTTTCCCACGAAACCAACATTCGAGCCACCATGCGGGGGCAGCCAGCCGCCATTCCTCCGCCCGCCAGAACTCCAGTGGGTGGGTGGTGGGTGGGCGGGATCGATCCGCCCTCAAAGTGTCCCGGCCCCGGCGGTCGGTCGAGGGCCGACGGCCGGTTCGGTCACCTCCAAACATTGATCAGAGAGCTCTGCGCGCCGCCCGGCGGAGGATCGCCCCGGACGAACTCAAAGATGTGCCTTCAGAGAGGAGAGCTCGTCCCGAGGTTTGGTCAGGGGTTAAAAAAGTGGTAGCGAAGAAGAATTCGGTTAAGAAATGAGGAATTTTAGGGGTTGGAAATGTATTCATGATTTTCTTTTTAATGGCTGGTTTCAAAACAAGTACAGCACGTATACCTATACCTACAGCGTAACTAAAATAAATTAAAATCATTTTGAAAATAAGCCAGAAGTAAGCGAAATAGTACCGATCCATCCGAGAAATATACGAGGAACGGCAGCTCCAAAACAAGAATCTCCAATTCATCTTTTCTCATTTCCCTTCCACAACAACGATCATCTTAAAATGAGTACTTCTCCCAGCACAGCCGCATAAAACACCTGTTTTCCACCTGTTTTCCCGCGAAGTCTCATATCCGCTTATTTCAATCCTCACTACGCCTAAGCCTTTTCTTTCCGCATACGCACCACGCACCATGTTTACATCAGCAGACACTAAAGGTGATCTGGGCACGTCGAGAGCACGCCGAGAACGACGAAAGCACGCCGCCAAGGGCGTAGCGAGGGCACGGCCTGCACGCCAGAGCATCGACCAAGGAACGCTGCCAACCAGGAAGCGTTCGTCTTCCCAAAGCCCCCCCCCCAAAGACGTGAAGGTTGTACACTACACACGTCACACATACTGACATACGCACACAAACGTACGCAGAACCTGCCAGGTTTTACGAACTCGGACACGCGTGTAGCGTACTTCCCAGAAATGTCATAGGAATTGTCACAACTGCTTAGCCGTAATCGATCGCCTCTTCAGAAAGCCAGACGGAACGAGCAGTAATAGTGCAGAAGCTCTCAGAAATGTCAGTACCTACCTAACAGAAGTCCGGAATGAGGCAATGGCAAACAACATGTTACTTTTCCGACAGAGCTGTCGCGCGGGAAAAAGTAATGTAATATGTAGCATTGTAGCGTAACGTGCTCTGGTATTTCAGTTGGGCAAACTAGACCTTTGGAATCAAAATATAGAGGCATCAAAAGATTGATTCCTTTTGGGCATAAATGCAGACCATTTCTAACTTACCAATCACATAAAAATAAGAGAGTGTTTCAAGAAGGAGCATGCCTGATCTTGAACAGAAATGCTTGAACTATCTCCTAAGCAAAATAATATTGCTCCTATCATAACAATTTGAATTATATAGGTAGTGAAAGGCAATCAGGGAATTGATTCACTTTAAACAGATAATCATAATATTGATTCGCCATCAGCTGGCTAATCATTATTTTGATTCACAGGTAATGTTAACAGATAGGCAACAATGACTTGCAAGAATACAGCATTTATCTTGCTATTATTCTCATTTAGTGGTATCGTCAGCACCACAACTGATACCTATAGCATTGTTGTACTTTACCTTCACTACATTTGATAACAATTCACAATTTTTAAATGTCAAGAATGCAAAAACTGAAGCAACAGGTAAAAACCATATAAATAATATAAAAGCACTACAACAATGATAATTAGGGGTTTAAAAATTTCATTTTGCCATTTTACACAAATACTGATTGGTTAGTATGTGATTCATGATACAAAAATAACATACAGTGTGATTTCCTCAAAACAGCTTTTACGTGGTGGACAGTGGCTCTGTCTTTTTCCCATTCACAAGGCCAAAGGGACAATTTCTTAGCTTTGAGGTAACACTTTTTGCAAACCTACCACATTTTTCTACCTTTTAGAAGAAAAATCTCACCGTCATGGGCCTTTTTTCAACCGTAACGATTCATTTGAAGTCAAAAGCGTACCCAAATGAATCAAAAAATTGATTCCATGCCCATATTTGGTCATGGCTCCTCCCACCAGAATCAAATTATTGATGCCTCCATATTTTGATTCCAAAAGTCTAGTTTGCCCAACTGATTTAGCGTGATACTGATACCGAGTGCGTAACACGTACTTTACGCAGTTATGTCGCTTGTAGCATGAACTACAAAAGTATGTGTATTTGTGTATTGATTATGAGATACCCGCCTGTTTCTAGTGAATATTAGAGCGCAAGTTGACAGAGTCTATCAGACACGTGTTTCTTACGACGTAGTACGGCATAATCGCGACGATATCATGCTTCGTCAAAACACCAACAACGCAAGATCATGAACTTCGTCCCGTCCTTGATGTAGAATCAATCCTCTTATCGAGTGTACTGGTCATACCATCGTGGCGCCACGCCAAAGAGGTCACGCATCTACGCAGCAGCACGCACACACGCACGCACACTCGCCAATAATTTAGCGCAGCCGGCCACGCCCGTAGCCTAGGCCAACGTCCTGTCATGACGGGCCGCTTTACTGCGCAGAACCCCCGCCGGCGTGGGTGGGGGTGTAGGGGGGACGGAGAGGGGGGGGGGGTGGGGGGCGGTGGCAGCAGCGACACATGGGTATCGATTTGTAATGCCACATCGCCCACGGTGGACAGAACGAAATGTCGGACGTTTGCAATGAAATAAAAGAGAAAGTCTTTGAAACTGAAAGGCTGCTAGTTTTCAGAACGACCTTGATCATCTTTGTAATGTTAAAGGTGATTTAATGGATGAAATGTGAAAAGTTGTCGTGGTCCTTCGCTGAACCCCGATATAAAGCCAATTTAACGCCAAACTCTTGCTGTAAATTAACTTTGACAAGGAGCCGCTATAAATTCTGAACCTAAATTACAATCATGACACCGATTTGTCAAAGCAAGCCATTAACTAACGCAGACGAATGTCGCTGCCGTCCAAGGACATTTAAAACGACCCAAAAACCAGCCGCTGACGCCACAATTCAAACTTCAGTTCATAAAACACCAACTCTGGTCTGTAATATTCCCAAATCAGCATATCCAATTTTTAGGTCGATCGGGCTGTATTACAGACAGGTCATGACCCTCATGGCCATATCATATTGGCGTCAGCGATTACGGTGGTGGCAATGCCCTGACCTGTTTGATTTGTCTGGCAAAGGCCAGTGACCTGACCCGGGCGCTGACCTCAGATGTTTGCTTACTGCGCTCAGGTCATGCTCCGTAGACAAAAGAACACCCAAGCAAAATTTTACAATGGGTCCTATTGAGTTCAAACCAAATGTCACGAGACGACAGAAAGCATTTAGCGTGGGAAAATCGTGGCGCTACCACTACTTTTTATCCAAGATATTATTATTAGCGCTCGATTACACCACATCCCTTCCAAACACTATAATACTGTTCTAGACATGTGCCAAAAGCGAGCAGGATTTTACACACGCCAGTCTGGGTACACCGGACTGACTCATCGATCCATATCGAGACACACGCGTGGCTGTGTAACGTGTAACGCCTGTGCGTGCAGGTGCGGCGGTGGCATGAGTACTGCGTAGCTCGCAGTGTCTGTGACCCCGTGCGACCAAAACGGTCGAAAGGGGAAGTGTGATGGTGCGGGGATCTCGGGTTTTAGGCGGGACAACCACGCTTGACAGGGCATCTCCCTAATAGAGACTTGAGCATATATAGAATAGTGGAATGATCAATGATCATACTCGTATATGATCACCAAGTGAAGCGTTGATTTTATGAATTGACTTCGTCTTTCAATGGGAATCCCGTCGACGATCTTGATAAATAAATAAATAAAAATAAGTAAACAAATAAGTAGCATCCCTTCCCATGGCTTCTGTTCTATTGAATTTTATAAGTTATTTCTCTCTCCTCTCGGCTCTCCCATCTATTTCCTCCATTCGTCATTAGCGGCACGCGACGTGGAGGCGGAAGCGTCCCGTGTAGGGAGAGAGTGTGGGAGCGGATGGAGAGAGGGGCGGAGCGCCGGCTGGCACCGTACGCTCAAGGTGACCCCGTCGCGCGGGCCGCCCGACCGGGCCCACACAGGGAGGGGAGGGGGAGGGGCGGGGCGGCGCCGAGTACACCTGCACTCGGCCACAACACACCAAACACGTGGCGTGTGCGCAGGGGCGGCACCAGCGGAAACGTCTCGGGAGGGGGCAAATAATCAGCTCGTCCTTAGTGAGGATTTTACGAATGACACGGGTTCAACAAATGTTTAAAAAAATGTACCCGTGAGACCGTTACGTATCGTAAGGTCCATCCATGGTGAAACATTGCTAGAGCGGTAATAAGCGGAAAGGATTCTGCGCTACCACTTGTCATCACAAATGCCTGTGGCTAACGCCACTGTCCTGTCTGCGATGTCACACGGCGGGGGGGTCACCCCGACGGAGGAATGCACAGCACACCGTCTCAGGGAAAACCCAAACTAGACAGCAGACATCAACAGATCACAGAGGACAAAACGGCAAAAAAAAAAAAACAGGTCACGTACAAGCACACCGGTCACAACACATTTCATTCCACATTCCAAGAAGAAGGCACGAAACAACGGATATATCCGAGTTCATCTTGCAACCGCGAATGAACCGTGAATGTGACATGCAATTTTCCCGTATCGGAAGAGGACATAAGAAAAAAAAACACAAGAGACAAGACACATGTATTACCATACTAACCACCAATCAAGTGTTCCTATATCCTTCCCACCTCAACCCTTCCCAAACAAGCCAACCAGCATCCCCATGACCCAGCCACCTACCTTGACGACGTGTGATGCGTCCGACCCAGACTCTCAAAGCTAGCCGCGCGACCCTCGGCAAAGCGTTCCCCCTCTAGCCTCTTGCAAGGTGGCTCTTCATTACGATCGCCAGCCTCTCGCCGGGGGTCGACAATACCACCGGCGTGTACTGAGCCCAGCAGGTGAGAGGTTACAGCAGACTGGATTGATTTGTCGACACGTCTGAAATGAACAGAGAAGATCATGGTTAGATGAGAGGGCCGAATGAATTCCGAATGAATGGATTGACTTGGTTACAGCGAACGGACATAGCGCCTTTTCATTGCTATGGGTAATGTGTGTGGCTGCGGACAGGACAGCCGGTAAACAATGAAAAAAGCTGCCTGTTCAGTAAAATGTGTGCCCTGGCCCTGAGTGAAAGACCAGATTCTCATATTCGAGATTTTCTGTTAATCTAATCCGATAGTCATCGTAGACTAAATTGATTCCAAAGCGCACTAATGCATTAGTGAAATTACTTAGCGCCTTGTCCCGCTAATTGTGACTAGTCTGGGTTTAATCATACTAACCCGACCCATTGATTGCATTAATTACGAAAGTCTGCCTCGAAATCATTTTGATGGGGCTCATTCCTGTAGCTAATGAGCGGTTTTGGCGACCTAAGCCCATAACCAAGTGATACGGTCCACAATTATACCGCCTACTAACAACGTGGTCTCGAAAGCAGCACGCAACACTCACGGAACTAAAAAGAAAGTTGTGGTTTTTAATGATTTTGATGTATGGAACAAGACTTTCAACGAATCCTTATCATGTCAACAAGAATGACGAATAGGGATTGCTTTAGAAAAAAACATAAATCTCTAAATAGAAAATGTACATAAATCTCCAAGCCAAGGTAAGCGACTCATTTGAGCTCTCACTCTCATTCTCTCTCACTCATTTGACTCATCTCACATAAGCATTCATTCATCCGAGAGGGTCATTCACCCCATGCACCCTGCGTACCCAGCGCTCAATCCGTCTAAATGGATCCCATGGGCCCCTTTACTCATGTCTACATCCGATTGCTTAAGGTTGGCTCGGCTCTGGCGCAGCGCCTAATAGCTGATGCTCATGTCTTGTAGTCTCAGAATTACCGTCGTTTAACGCGCTTATCGCCCCCAAAATAGACACCTAATCCGCCTCCAGTAGTCCCCAGATGCACCGAGTGCAGTTCAGTAAGAGCAGCCTCCGACGGCATCACCCATACATTCAGTGACCCGACCCATACAGCTAACACGATTACTCGGAAGGTCATGACCTTTCGAGGTACCCGAACGCCCCGGGCTAGAGCGGGGTCAATCGACCTAGCCCGGGGCGATCGAACTTGGCCGGGAGGTCGTGCAAACAACGGGGGCGATCTGGGTCACATGTATCACCTGAACGGAGACAAAACAGTGAGATTAGCGAAGAGGGAGAGGACAGCTTATCGTGAACGGAAGTCGGCATTATTTAGCAGGTGCATTGTGCGTGTTTGTTGATAACAGATTCCTGAGAAAACTTGGTTTATCAATCTTTTGATGGATTTCTACAAAGGTTTTGTCAATAGACAGATTCTCTTCATAGAGAAAGCCCAACTAGTGAAACCAATTTCGGACCAAACTCGTCGCACATGGTAAAAGGTCCACTCCATGAACCCAAATAGGATCTCGAAGTCCTTCAACTCCTCTGCCAAGATAGCGCGAGTCCAACTCGGTCAGTGGAAGATTACAATAACCTCATCCGCAGCCACGCAGGGCCTATTATCCGTCTGCGCGGCGTCCACAGTCAGACCCAGCCCCGTTACCGGTCACTGACTTGCAATACCGTCTTTCTCAATGGGGCAGCCGCATTCCTTGGCGCCTACTTTCATCTTCAACGATCAGGGTCGTTCCTGCGTACTTTTCCAGGGGCTCGCGCTGGGGAATGGAAAAGTACCGCTTGGACGCACGCCTTCCATGACCGCGCGGCAGCGGTGCTGGCGGCCGCTCCAACGCTCAGTATCGATCCGACAACTCCACGGTGGCTGGCGGACAGACAGTGACAGCCGCCGCCGCTTTTGAAACGCCCACGGGGTCCGGCAGGACGCCAGGAGCCGCAACTTATCACCGGACAGTTCTAGACAGAGCTCCAACAACAACACATCGCAAATCTCTCCATCTGGGGCATCGAGGAGCCGCGACCCTCACAATTACCGGGGTTACATGAGCAAGTAAATGCGTATCAGGAACGGATTTTCCTATTCGCTCACCATTGTAGTCCGTTTGTAATGCGTATTAACTCTGCTCATGTAACCCCGAGCAATAACGGAACGCCAGTGCATGGCCAGACGGTCGTTAGACGTTAGGCTTAGACCTTGGCCTCGAATTCCACAGAGGCCCGTAGTTGATTGACGGCGGATGAGCAGTAGCCAGTTCCTACACCCCCACAACGGTGGCAGCCAAAGGCATCGTTTGAGGCTCTAGTACCCCCACCCCAACCCTCGGCACCCCTCTTCAAGGCCGACTCGTTTAGACGATGGCCCTGGGCACTCGGCGAAGCATTGTGGGCGACCTTGGCGATCAAGGTCGGTCCAAATAGCAGGCGAGTTTGGCTGGAGCAGCCCCGCAGCTGCAGCTGCAGGGCCTTGGAAAGGGGAGCGCGGAGGCACTCTCGTCCGAGT
Source organism: Amphibalanus amphitrite (assembly GCF_019059575.1). NCBI lineage: Eukaryota > Metazoa > Arthropoda > Thecostraca > Balanomorpha > Balanidae > Amphibalanus > Amphibalanus amphitrite. The sequence continues at coordinate 33,793 of NW_024883539.1, read as the reverse complement.
TATTGCTGGAAGGAAAGATATTGCCAGGTTGCATGGCAGTGCTTCGCACATGGACTCACCATGCTCACTGCCTGGCATCCACATAGTCCCGTGCTAGTAGTAACATTATGGTGCATTGACACGAAGAATAAGATGTATATCGACTTAGCGCAGCGAACTGCACCAATGGCGTTGTCAAAAGTAGGTGCCTAGTTTCCACCGAAGCAGCGAATAAGATTACACCCGCAGCCACAGCCCCGTGGTTTTCAACGGGAACTGCCAGCAGCTGCGAGGCAAAATAGAGACATGCATAAAAGAATGCCGACTGGCGACCACGTTGAAATCACAACCGCAATGGGATACAGGAAACGGACCGGTAAACCCCACGAAAGATGTCTATGGCGGTGATAAGTTATCGGGTAGAGGCATGAAGGGCACAAAAATTACGAACGCGTCAAACGATATGCGATTCAGGAGCAGCAAATGCTGGTGCTTGGAGCATCAAATACTTAAAACCTAGCGTCAGTGATTTTAAAAGAAAATCGCGGCATTTACACAATTCATTATGAAACAACACTCCCTTATAGCATCAATTTCCACATAAAAATGCTCCGAAACTCATAAATATTCAATATAACGAAACAGCAATGCGTTTCATCCTCTAAATCTCAAAGGCATTAGGAACAAGTTCCCAAGTGCAGACTATTTGATCACGTACCTACATCAGTTCTCAAGTAAAGCGATAAGCCTTTCTTGGAACCGCCTGGATACATTTCCCATGTGAACCAGAACTCATTGGCTTCCAAAGGCCAGTAAACCCTGGTGCACTGGGTCTCCAAAGCCAGGCAGGTGTCCCGGGCTCGAGCGGCCAGGGAATGGGCAGTGGGCACCGTCGCGTTGCAGCAGCGCGCAGCAGAGTGCAAAGGTCACGGAAAGTTCAGGGGCTGAGGCCAGCCAGCCAGGTAGGGTGACCTTAGACAGGTACGGCAGTGATGTTACAAGGTCGCACTTGAACTGCACAGTGCACATTGACCAGAACCTAGCAAAAAAATATTATTTTCAATCAAAGATTCTTTATCATCATTGGACATTGTTCGGCTTTGTGAAAGAACAATGCTAAATGGCATCAGCCTTGACATATAACTAGATTTATCCCATTTCGATTTACCACGAATATTTGAAATTCATTTGAAAAGGAGCGCTGCAATACTTGGAATTGTTGCAAGCTATGCTAATTAGATCACATTGAACATATGCAGATTGCAGGCAGATCTTGTCCAGCCCGCATTTACACCTGCCACAACACAACACGGAAGTAAAATGTGCAGCTGCCATGTCAAACAGCCGCTGGTGTTGCCAGGAGGTAGTGATGGACACAAAGACATCGCGATGCACATGCATAATAAATCGGATCTGGGGCGTTCCAATGCAACATTATTGGGGATTTGGTCCAGCCGATGCAACTTAGAACACCCCTGTCCGGGTACCGGGGACACAGAAGATGACCGAATGACCCCCAGACATGGATGAATGACTATACAAGTTGGTCAACTCGTCAGAAAAAAAAAATACTGACAAACAGGAATGCCATCAGCCAGTGGAAAACGAGGAACTATGCAACCACACAGCATCCCTTCATTGGATCAATCATACCGTAATAGGAGGTGTACCAAAAAACGATATCGGTCTTCTAACGGCGGTTTCTATGACAGAAATAGAAACACTTACAGGTAATGAATGATAGAACAAGGAAGACGGATATTCTGCATATAGTTTCTCCCCTTGCCTTCTAGTTGAGCAAACATTCCAAGGAAGCAAAAATGGCCAAGAAATCACTGCAATCTTATCACCTGGCAAAAGTACTATACGGGTGGCGGTAAATAAGACGTTACATCACTGCAACAGTGCAACATGACTGAGGCCGTAGCGCAACGAAATGATGCGCATCGATTGACAAGCTTTGTGGGAACGAAGTTCAGGCCGTTTTGCGGCAGGTGATTCATCTTTTGCGCAGCAGACCACGGACAACAGATACGTGTGTTGATGAGGTCGCTACAAGCATGCAATCATGCTGTTACGTGGACTAAAGCTGCATCAAAGCGATGTTTCGTAACAGTTACAGATCAAAGTGCTTCTTGATAAAACATACTTGTGTATTTCTTGGATGACTTTGGAAATAAGTTCATACATCTTTCATTACGGTGGCTCTGCCCTTGTGAAGTCTTTCGTGCAAAAGATTGAGACTAAATGTATTTTGAAAAACCTGACTAAAGGCAGCATGATAATAAACTGTCAAGATTTCTATATATGTCTTTGACTATCAATTGGCGCTCACAGTAAAATTTCCTATTTTTGGATGTCACATTTCCATCCTAGCTAAGCCGGTTCCCCCTATCCTCGATATATGATTACAAAACTACTCAGGACGGAGATGTTCTGGGGTTTGTGGGAGCATCCGCGACCACTTGCGGTTCGTTGAGTGGGACGGGCCGTATCCGGCACTTTGAGCACGCAAACTTTACTTTGTTAAGTCTCTCAGTGACCTGGGATTTCCGCATCCGACGAGAGAGGTCAAGGCTGACGCAACAAGTTCGGCTGAACTAGGCCTCAAACTTTGTAAATCTGCCCATCCAAACTGGTGAAGCGAAGCTTTATTAAGACCAGCTTTAAATATTGAACATTTTAGTATACAGTTTCTGAAACAAACTAATCTCAAAAGTAAAATTTAACCACATTGGATGAAAATAACAAATACATCAAGAAAAAAAATAGTAAAATAAAATATTAATCTTATTAATTACAGATAAAACAAAACGGAAAGATAACGCGACATCATCATTCTCTGCCAGCGCTCTAAGCCGAGCTCTAGCCAGGACGGCAGGTCACCCCCTCCCCTCCCCTCTCCCCAAGGACGTTCCGTGGGCAGCGGGACACTGTGCACTGGGTCACCCAAGGTGCGTCCCCCTCCCCTCCCTCCCTCTCCCTCCAGTTGCATCAGCCTGCCTCTGGCCAGCCAAAAACGCGTCTCCGTCGCATTATTATCCTGGGCGAACGGGGGGGGGGGGGGGGCTGCGTAGCTGATATTGATAGCGACGAAGGCCGAAGGTAAAAAAAAAAAGATTGTATCGTGGAAACTTTGGACCGGTGAGTTTAGAGTCTCCGGTTGAGGTTACGGTTCGTTTAGTTCATCGCTTCGGCAGCCATAGCGCAAAAAGCAAGCGGCACATGCAGGATTCTGACGATGCAATACATTGATGTAGGGCGATCCAGGGTTGTATACGACTCAATCAATAGCAATCAATTCAATCACGACAAATCTGGGAAACCAATCAAATCAATCAAGTCAGAGCAGTTTTCGGGAATTGATTCAATCGACTCAAACGCGACAATGAAAGGAATCAATCAACTCAATCAAACGACTCAAACCAAGACATACATTAGGTTTTTTGCCCCACCAACTTGGAAAAGTGTCCATAGCAGTCGGGTGTACCTACCTACCTACCTACCTACCTACAGAAGAAACATTAAAATATTGTCATTTAAAATTATAAATTGCCATGCCATTCAAAGTTTCTATGTAATAAGGAAGGATACCTAGTGATCGACAGGTGGATCATGATATTGAGGTTCAATGGGTAGAATTGGAGCAGAAGTTTCATTTAATGGGTGCAAAATAACCCAGTAGTTGACTCGCCCCTTAACCCAAATCACCACCTTTCACCTAAAAGTTGTCAATTTAATTTTGGCCATATTCCAACTCAATTTACACTAAATATCAGATATTGCAGTTGAAAGTTGGCTGCTCGGATTTTGGCAGTGTTCGTGATTTGGCCATTTACCCTACACCATGTTTATTTTAATGGATAACATGCATCAATAACATATTAACCATAGGGAAATAGAAATAAATATCTTACCTGCATTGTGCATGTGACGGTTTCGGTTAGACAGAGACTGACGGGCAGCCTGAAAAATCTTTCCACCCAATGTGCATTTGAGACGTGGGATGTTGTCAGATTGGGAAGGAAGAGATTTGAAGTATTTAGCTGTCCACGACTCTGGACGTGGCATGTCAATGTTAGGCACCTATGTGAGGAATTCAAAACATTTCATTGCAATACAATTTGAAACTATTAGGACTGGGGGATAGGGATGAGGATTTAAAATATATTTAAAAGGAAATGGAGAGGACAGGGACTCTGGAACCACAGGATAAGTTAAGGACAAAGGAAGTAGGAACATAATGAAAACGTTTTGCCAATAAGTAATAAGTATGCTAAGCTTTTATAAATCCTTATTCTACGTCTTCTGATATTTTGGTAAGATGACGTCATTGATTATCATGTAGTATGGTAGATCATCATAAAATAAATCGGTTGTTCAACACCAAATTCGTTTTCATTATTATTTCATTTGATATAAAACCACTTAATAATATTCGGTAAAATATTTTAAGGAAAATGAAATATATTAAAAATGTTATGCTTAGGCTCTCAGGAGAAAATGATCAACAAACGTTCTGCTGCAAATTAAACAATGCAGCAAATTAGCTATTAATTAGGCACGTAAACGTAATTAGCGAGACGAAAACGGCGCTTTTGTTTCAGTTATTTTTGTAGGGGTTTCATATATTTATAGAGTTTAGTGGGTTGTTTCTGAGGAGATGTGGACTGTGGAGATGTGAATTATTAATTAATCACACTTTATTAGTATATAGGGCCTTGCACTTTATCATCTGGATTAAAAAAAAAAAACGTTTCCTGTTGAGTGCAGAAAGGTAGGTAGGTGCATCGCCAGGTTCTATCACCAGGATTGGTGCAGTTATTGCAGTTGAAAGTCAAAGTCGGCTGTTCATGTTTAGGCCCTGTTCTTTATTTGGCCATCTACCCCATATTGCACTTGTGATGACAAGCAGTTTTCAGTGTAGTTTTGTGATCTTTGATGTCATCAATTGGTGTCATTATTTTTCGTCAACTAAAACTTATTTGAACTTTCCATTCAATCGACTCAATCATACGAGTCACTCTAATTTTCGGGAATCAAATCAGTCAACCAGTCGCTAAAGTCAAACGAGTCAGTCAACCAGTCATCTCGAAAAGTCAATCGACACAATCCAATCAACTCAAAATACGCGTTGAAACAAATCAATCAATTCAATCGGCTTGATTGGTATACAACCCTGGGGCGATCTCTGCAATAGTCCTATCAAGTAAATAACAGACAAGTCTTCCGCATCAACAATGGCACATCGAGGCAAACAAACATCCATCAAAGTGGCCCCTTAGAACAACCCGCTCCTTGTCTTCAAACCAGGACAAGGGACTGAGACAATGTCAAGGACAGTAACAGAAAACGTCTGCAGCAAGTTTCCACAAAAACCACGCTGCAAGCTACAAGGTCACCGAAACCTTCACTGAAACGAAAAACTTGTCATCGCAGTCGCCCCTCAGCTTAGAGGATGAAAAAATGATGCAGCAGGTTATGATACTGATGCAAGTCCGCTGCCAGCATGATGCAACATCACACTTTAATCTGTGCTCATTCTGGTCACTCATACAAAAAGCATGAGTCTAGTTGAATGACAAATCACATCAGTCTGTTCCAAATATTTCATCATCTTCACACGTGTGGATAAAAACGCCAGGCGAAAGAGGTCGCCAGCCGCTCTGCCGCTTCCTCAGCGCAGCACGTAACCCAAGGCTGGGCTCAGGCGTGACAGCAGTAGCGGGGATGGGGAGGGGGAGGGGGCAGACAGGGGCGGGCACGAGAACTATTTCAGCTGTCGCTTCCCGAGGTCGCTGGTTTCGCAGAAAACCGGATCGGAACCTGCTTACAACCTGTTTTGAACCCTTGTTATTCTCTGCACGAGCTGGGTGACGAAACAGGTAGGCACGGCTGAGACGGATAAAATATCAGACTGACCTGTTTGTAGGGCTTGCACGTGGTTATTTTGCATGCCTATACGTGGCTCGTGGGTTGAAAATCCCTATGGCTATTTCTACGCAATATACCCACACATATCTTATACCGTCTTGGCAAAAGAAATGCTAGTAAACACCAGCGAACGTCCGAATGCCGTGGCCAAAAAGTTCTGCCAAAGAACAACAAACTGAACCTCCTGGATCCATTCATAAGGGACACAACCAAACGTTTTAGGCCAAACAATTCCCTTCTTTCAAAGCACTGCCACAAACATTTCATTTCAACCTCAACCTCCCGAGCCAGCCCATCACCTCTCCATTCCCACTCCCTAAATCCGCCACTGATCCACCACTCCTCTTACCTTTCCAGCACATACGGGACCGTCTCGTCGACGAACAGCATATCAAACGACAGGCTGGGTCCGAGATCGAGCTGCTCCAGAGCCTGCTCCAGGCCCTGGGGGTCGAGGACGCCCTCCATTTCGGCAGTCAGTGCAGACTGCTGCCGGCCACAGATTGGGCACATGTCCGTGCCGCCCCTCAGCGACCTCAGAGAGCTCTGCGCGACCTCAGAGACCTCAGGGAGTTGCGACCACGGCTTCGGGGGCTCTCTCACGGGGCTGAGATGTCTTTTCTACAGCCACACAGTCACAAGTTTGATCAGCAAGGTCTATCGATGCCTTCAAGGATCACCGATATGGAGTCTCACAACACTCTTCACTCCTCGGTCTCACAAAGCACTGTCCAACACTTCAGTAGTCCTCTCAAACCTTCTTCCTCCGAAATCTTCAGACCGTCTTGGGTATACGTCCGTCCCCAATACTCTCACTATCCAACTGGCACAAGCCACGCGGCCGGGCAGCCTCGACAATCGACGACGCCCCGGTCCGCGCAGCCGCCCTGGTGCTGCCGGCTGATGCAACAGCGCGCGCTGGCCCGGGCTGAACCGACTCGCGAGCCAGCCGCCCAGCCAGCCGCGTGGGGCTCGGGCTCTCAGGGGTGACGGCGCAGTGGGGGGGGGGGGGGGGGGCGTGCGCAGGCGGAGGGCGAAAACACCCCGGGTCTAGCGCGTGCCGGTGAGATATCGACCGGACGGGGAAGGAGGGGGGGGGGGGGGCGTGGGAGAATGATAGTAGTGGGAGGAGTCAGGTGTTTTCAGGGTCGACAAAAATGACACAGTTCCGATGATATCCCGCGCCCCACTGGGGGGGGGGGCTATTTATAGCCCCCCCTCCCGTTTTTCTGCAATAACTTCCAAACCGCTTGACGGATCGACGCCAAACTTACAGTGCCTTCGGCTGCATCAATTTGACACCTTGTGTCAAAATTTGAACTTCGTAGCTACCATAGGTCGACCGGAAATGACGTCAGAGTGACGTCATGTTCGTCTGATTTCGACGCAAAACATTGAACCACGGCAATCGCTCCCAAGAGCTCAGTTTTTAAGCTAGATCCAATTTCTTTGCATGAAAGGACTCAGAATTGACCGCGCTATCAAACTGCTATCTGGAATTTTCAAAATTTTGAAAATTTCGAAAAGCTGATATAATAATATTCAAAATTTGTATTTTTATACTTTTTTCAAAAAGTTTTTGACTTTTCGAAAAAACCGGAATATATGTGACAGAACGCAAGATTATGACTAACTCTAGCAAGTTTTAGCTAAATATCTTCAAAAATGGCCAAGTTATACGCATTATTGCAAAAAATTCACAATTATTAATTTTTCAAATCAATTTTTCAGCACGTATTTGACATCGTACGCCAATATAAATGGCACCATCGTGTTCCTGAGCTCAAACTGCATCCAATAGATACCTTTTTTGTTGAAAAATTTTAACTTCAAAATTTGACCTTTTTTGACCTGAAAGTGACCTGACCTAAGCTAAATTTGACTCAAAATGACCTCGAATGACACAGACGACATCAAATTCGAAATCTATGACCTAAATGGACCATAAAACATGTGTCACGTGACCGACGCATGATAAAATATTTTCGTGACCTGTGATGACCTGACCTTGACCTGAAAATCAAAGTAAAAGCTTGGTACCCTCAGGGTATCTAGAGCATCTGTTTAAGAGTGTGTGTACCAAAAATGAGCCTGATCTGACTTGTAAGACGGCGGCCAGTGCCCAAGATGTGAACAAGCCAAAATGCTAATAATTTTTACTTTGACCTGACCTGTGACGTCATCGGTGACCTCGAGGTCAATGAAATTAAGTTTGGCTCGACAGTTTTTCCGGGGCTATCAGACGCCGTTTGAATTTTGACGATCGGCCCAGTAGTTTCGGAGTTAGGAGGGGGGGCTATGAATAGCCCCCCCCCCCCCCCCAGTAGGGCGTGTTATACACAGACCCCAGTGGGGCGCGGGATATGCTTTACGCAGTAGCGCGGAAGCTGGGGCATAAGTTTCTCCGTCGAGGGGGATAGGGTGGCCTTTTGAAAGACGGTAAAAAAGACGGAAATCAATGATGAAAGACGACTGGTTCAACGATGCTACAAAATCAGAATCCCACACCTTATGTTGGTAACCTGGCCTGTCGATATACGCAGTTGCATCCTATCTCATGTGTCATGGAAGCTCGACACAGCTTCGATAAGGGCAATAATCCTTATACGAACAATCACATGATATCGTCTGAGGTTAATGCTCAAATAACCGTCGGCGATAGTACGTGCAATCTATAAAAAAGCTGATCTGATAGGCAGCCCATCACCGTGTATGATCATGAACAATGAGGCGCAATCAGTTAACCCGCGAGTTGCTGGGGGGGGGGGGGGCGTTAAACGCCCCCACTTTTTTCGCCGGGCCATAGCATAAAAACGGCTTGGCACCTGTAGGGAATTGATTGAAGTGTATTGTGACAAAGTTTCAAACAAATCGGTCGGAAAAATTTTGAGATATCGAGGTTTTAGTGACGTCATGATTTCTGAGTTTTCGACCAAAAACGGCATATGTTCAAAAAATCATATAAAATCACAGAATAGACATACAGACATGCCGTAAATGCCATTAGACTGCCAATGCCATGAACAATCAAATGACTATCTTCGATTATTGATTATCGTTCCGCATTTTCCAAAATCTTGAACTGAATCTTGGCAATTTCTCGTGACTTTTTCACGACCATGATACATACATTTCTTAAATTGAACTTTTTGAGCCAAACACGTACACATATGATAAAATGAATGTCACCATCGTGTTCTACGCCCCAAATTACCCATAAAACATGTGTCACAAGCTGCAAATATCAGTTTTGATTTTCGGGGATATTTGCCTACCCTGTTGACCTGACCTTGACCCTGACCTATGCTTGACTGACCCCTACATGGAGCTGACACTCTTGTAGGCCTTATATGATGGACTGTGCACCGTTTTGACAGAGTTTATGACGAGAAGCGCCCATTGCGAAGTCCTGAAGTCCATGCTACTGAAAGCCCGATTTCGGGTGTTTGACCTGACCTTGACCCGACCTGTGACCTCAAAATTCAACTTTAAAGTACTCATCTGAAGCGTCTCGTCGCGTTCTTTCGTTTGCCGCCTCGTGCGTTTCGCTGCGCCTATTGGTTCTCGAGTTATCGGCTGGGGGCGTTTAACGCCCCCCCCCCCAGCAAACGGTGGGTGGCGAAATACCCCAGCAACTGCCGGGTTAATATTGCATGTTACAATGTTGCCATTTCAGATACCGTAAACCGGGGTGAGTTGATATGGATTTTGAGGTTTTTCTAGATTTCTTTAAAAACCACATTCATTTACGGAATTCTTTTTGTGCCAGTTTCATGGCACATGCCTTGGTGAGGCAATCAGCAAAAATGAATAAAAAATGTATATATTAAGCCCATTTTTTAAAACGCCAAAGTTCATATCAACTCACCACCCCCCAGGGGGTGAGTTGATATGGTTTTGGATTTTTCAAAATTTCTCGGCTAAAGAAGCTCAGAGGTGAGTTGATAAAATGCCAGTGTTAAAAAAAAGATGAGAGAACACATCCTGAAAGAAACGATCAGAAAAATGGTAGTAGTTTGGCAGCAGACCTCACATTCATGAAAACGCAATCATGTCCAACACAGCGCTATCAAAATGGCTTGATTTTAGCAGCATCATTTTTTCGCTTTATGATACTTAGTTTTACTTAGAACATTCTGAACTTGGCTAGTCACGTGTCCTCAAGCCAACGGTATCAAAACTGGCAATATATTTTGGAATTACAAGTGTATTTTCTTGTAGTTAAAACACATTGTCAGTTGCGGGTCAAGGTTGATATGCCTCTGACAGAGATAATAGATTGATTTGAAATGAAAGAATACATATACTTCTGAGCTTTTGTTGACTGGTAGTCAACAAAATATTAATGAATAAAAGGGAAGCGAATCTAATTCGGACTGTATTCTATGAGGTGAAATAACCGACATAAAACAGAATTCGGCATCAAAAGCCAAAATTAACCCTCGCACTTATAGGCGGGCGAACGGACCACCTCGGCTTTTCGCACATAACTCGCCCCAAAAAGCGGCCGATCGCGACGAAACTTTCAGTACCTCTCGAATTTATCAATTTTACACATGTTCTAAAGAATTCATGACCCTGACTCAAATGGTTTTTGACTTGTGACCTGATCCTCGAGACCATGCTTGGCCGGAATCGCGATTTGGCGTAGTCGGCTCACATTATCCGCGCATTTCCAGTCTTTTTGTGATTGTAACGTCCAAACATGTAAATGATGTTGGTCCCACGCAGTATTGTGGGTGTCAACTGTCAAGGTCACCTGAAGGTCAGGTCAGGTCATTGACCTTTGGTGACCTCGGTTCACTTTTTGGAGCTTTACATGTTTCTAGGGTAGTTTTTCGGGCCGATTTCGAATTTAACATGAATTTGATCATTTACGAAGTAGTTTTAGTGCCTTCGTAACATGTTACGACACCGTCAGTGGTAGTTGACACTTGACACTCCCTACATGGATAGCCGGCAGGACACCTACTGGTTGACCTGACCTGACCTGGCCTAAATGTACGAAGACATCTGTGATCAAAACTAACATGACATTCGTGATCAGCAACAGCCAAAAGATAATAAACTCGCTTTACGAACTTCAAATAACCCCCTATTTTCCCGACTTCTGGGTAATTGACCTGGCCTGGAAGGTTAACCAATGACCTAGGACCTTAAAGTTGGTTATCATCAGCTTCCTCGCGTCTCGGGCAACACGCTCATTTTTTTCTGCGAAGCTCTAGCTCCACCAGGGGCCAAACGACGATGGGATTCCAACGGACCCCCCCCCCCCCCATACGTTAAACGCTGGCAAAACACGAATACGGACGAGGGCTAAAACACCAGTCAATTTCTTTATATTGTTTGTTCCATTTCATTTTGTCACTCATTCTCGGTTGGCAACTGCCAAGCAGGAAAACTAATCAGTTTCACGAGATCAGAATTCCCGCGCTGTTAGCCATACAGAAACGACAGTTCTGTCATTTTCGAAACTACGAATAATTATAAATTTTTTTTTAATCTGTATGTATATAGGTGTTCTATAGTGTTCCTTGGTAGCTTGTAGGGAGCCACCTTGAGACTTGACAGGGAGTTGTGCTGTGCCTTTTGCATGTTAGGTATGTCCACAGAAAAAAAAACTTTGGGGTCACTGATGTTAGTTGTCGGACCTTCGTCCCCGTCTTGAGTTGAGATGTTAGTTGCACAACGCTTCGGCCAGTTACTCTCCGGCCGTCGTCACTCGTCAGGTGTTCTTTGACCCTCAGAAGGACCTGGATGTTGGTGGCGTTGCGCCGTACGCGTCAAACAGTTCGAAAGCTCCTGTAGTCAGCGGGAATCGAACTCGGGTTTCCCCGGCGGTGATAGTCCACGGTTCTAACCACTCCACTATCGAGGCAGATTAGACTGTGGCCGGAGAAGTTACTGGCTGAAACGTTGTGAAACTAACATCTCAACTCAAGACGGGGACGAAAGTCCGACAACTAACATCAGTGATACTAACGGGCCTCGTCTTAAGCATTCAGAAAAAAACTAAAGCTTTTGGGGGTTGATGGAATGATGTGGGGAAAGAAAAGGAGAAGAGTTGGTGTAATTGACTTTGTCTTACCTGCAGACCCATATTTCATGCTAATTTGCATGCATACCAGCCTGGTATCAGCTTTTATCATGCATATCAACTCACCACTTGATGGCATATCAACTCACCACCTGTCACTTTTCTTAAAATTATAAAAAAACGTTGTTATAGGTGAAACCCAAAACTACCTGGGATCAACAGTAAATTGATGGTAGTTTCTTTCCCAGTGCATATTGTTCCATGAATATCCACCGTCTTTGCTGTAGGGTGGGGACTTTTCCTTAGTTTCAAAATCAGAAGAAAAAAAGGACTTTGAAAAAAGTAATGTGCTAAGAAGGCACTGCACCACATGCATGCCTTTCTCAGCTATATGCATCACTTATTGGTTGCTTCACTTCACAGAAAAAAATAAAACTGAAAATTGGTTTACAAATGGATGAGCAGCACACATTTTAACATTTTTCGAGCAATTTATATCAACTCACCACCCCATATCAACTCACCCCGGTTTACGGTACTACGATTTATGTTGTCTGCAGGAGCGTGTGAGCCATCAAAAGTGCTAGCGAGCGAGCAGCAAAAAAACTGTTGTCTATTGATTTTGAAGGCATTAGCCCTGTGACACTTCTGGCTAGACATGGAAAAGTGAAGCCTATATGAGCGAATCCCCATGGCTAAGCAGCTCACCTAACTGCGCAGATGGCAGAGGCCTTCTAAATGGAGAAACCATGTAGGACACCATATGTGTGGGCTAAAATTAGCCGTTTATGCAACAAACGGTGTATATCGGTCATCAATGTAATGTGCAAAAACTATCAATAAATCAACCTTACCATCCATTTGAGGTGATTATCACGCATTAAGGTGCATGAGCCAAATCATTTAGCTAAATGCATCAAATGTCAAAGACATCCGATATCGCTCAACAACAAATAAATATACACACTACACTACACATATGTCTCAACAAAAGAACAACAACTGTGCTTAGACCCATGTCAACCGCTGACTAGTGAACTCGCCATTACATCAGACCTGTCCCTGCGTACTTTGGCCACCTAGCACGGCGTACAACGCCTACTTGTACTGAGTTCAGGTGTCCGTGTTACACACTTGGCACTGACCATTTCTGTTCGTCGGACCAAAGTTCTCTGATTTAGCCTGGTGATAAGGAGAGGAAGCCTTATATGGGCCTCAAAACACGTTTTCTAACACGTGACTCATGGGAGGAACCAGAGTCCAGACTTATTTCAATTGTATTATTTGAAGACAACTACGTGAGCTGTGTGTGTGTGTGTGTGAGAGAGAGAGAGAGAGAGAGAGAGAGAGAGAGAGAGAGAGAGAGAGAGAGAGAGAGAGAGAGAGAGAGAGAGAGAGAGAGAGAGAGAGAGAGAGAGAGAGAGAGAGAGAGAGAGAGAGAGAGAGAGAGAGAGAGAGAGAGAGAGAGAGAGAGAGAGAGAGAGAGAGAGAGAGAGAGAGAGAGAGAAAGGGAGAAAGAAAACAAAGAAAGAAAGAAAGAAAGAAAGAAAGAAAGAAAGAAAGAAAGAAAGAAAGAAAGAAAGAAAGAAAGAAAGAAAGAAAGAAAGAAAGAAAGAAAGAAGGAAAGAAGGAAAGAAAGAAAGAAAGAAAGAAAGAAAAGAAAGAAAGAAAGAAAGAAAGAAAGAAAGAAAGAAAGAAAGAAAGACAGCCACAGTTGCGGGGGATGTGAAGGAGATTGAATACGTAAGGATTACAAATGGTTTGCAATGCTAATCGCAATAGAAAATGTTTCGGGCATATTGGTAGTATAGCTCTACTTCGGTGGAGTCGGACACTTAGCCATGCTTTCAAGGGTTCTTAAAGACGTTACTTCCCCAAGCATACGCCTGGCACCTGCGTATAAGCCAAGGTATAAGCTTATTCTTCGTGCGCGTGCAGACGTCTATTCATGACATTCTTCTAAAGTATTGGGCACTGATGGAACTCAGGTGGGACAGCACAGGGTATCAGTTCAACAACGCAGGAAAGAGGTGATTGTTACTGCCACCTCTGATGTTCGTCCGCCCCATAATGGAAGGAGGTGCCGCATAAGATAAGATAATGGAATAAAAGATAAGGCGTACGATATGATATCATCGTATTTGAACGAGCGAGCTCAATGTGTTCAAATAGACCAAACAAGATCTAAAACAGTATCAATAGATATGGGAGTCCCGCAAGGATCTATCCTGGGACCGCTCCTGTTTATTTTATATATAAACGATTTTCCGAACATTAGCAAGGATTTTACTGCATATTTGTATGCAGATGATACAGCAGTCTTCATGGAGTGTGAAAATGAAGCAGATTTACAAAGTTCCATCGATGCCATTATGCCCAAGATATCCGAATGGTTTTCTGCAAACCAGCTATCAGTTAACACAGATAAAACCTTGTACCAAATATATTCAAACAAGAAAAACAGACAGGATGTAATGCTGAAACTAGGAGGTGTCGAAATTCAAAGGACTGGAACTGTTAAATACCTTGGAATGTTTATTGATGAAGATATGAAGTGGAACACACACATTAACAAGCTATGTACCGTGCTGTGTAGAAATGTTGGTATGATTACCAAAGTAAAATATTTTCTAAGCAGTGACCATTTGTTTCTGCTTTACAATGCTTTGTTCTTATCGTATGTCAATTACTGTTGCTTTATTTATAGTAATACATACTCATCAAGCTTGTCAAAAATTGAAAAACTCCAAAAACGTGTTATAAGAGTTATAGATGGTCAGCCGAGGATGGCACATGCTGATCCAATTTTCAAAAAACTTAAGCTTCTCAAGATAAAAGACATTGGAAATCAGCAAATGCTACTCATCTTGCATAGAAAAATATGCAATAATCTACCACATGGAATAGATCGGATGTTCAGGTTTCATCCCATCGGCAGAAGCAATCGCTCTGCTAGACATTTTGAAGAAATATTTACTTACAAAAAGTATAAAAGGCAAACAATAGCATGGACTGGACCTAGAGTTTGGAATGAAATTATAACCCCCCTGTTTCCTCAAATTCAACATGTACCTCCTTCCAAACATACATTGAAAAGAATTGTAAAAGAGCGTTTAATTAATAAATACTGAGTATTGATAAACGCATTACTCACAGGCGATGTCTTTGACTTCTCATCCTATACCTACGCTACCATGCCTATGGTAATGAATATGTATATTTGCCTAGATACGTATACAAGTGTCTATAATGTATGTAGTATGTATATGTATAATTGCATGTGCATGTATTTGTACGTAAGTGTGAATGTTTATATCTTAGGTGCGTACCTACATTGATTAGGTACGCCCCGTGCAGTGTACATTGTGACAATTGACAAGTGTGACAGAAGTACACACAAGTGTGTAATGAGTAAGTGTATGACATTCTGTTCATGCCTACTCTTGTGCATAATGGCATTTAATTATGTTGAACTAAGTACACACAAGTGTGTAAGAGAATGAGAATGGACCTTGTTGCACACCTACACTGTTGGGTGTGCATCATGGCATTTTATCATGTTTGAATTGAGTACACACAAGTGTGTAAGAATATGTGCCCAAACTAGGGCGCATACCTACATTGGCTGGGTTGCATGATATCATTTATTTGTGTAAATGAGTGTGTAAGTGTGATGTGTGCATGATACTGTAATATGCCACCCCATCTGTTTAGCGGCCTGGGACCTTGGAGTGCCCGGCAACAAGCCTCGCTTCGTTGGGTGCTCTGGGAGCCCGGGCTACCTTGCTGCTGACATGCGCTGAATTTGACCAGAGTTTGATGATGACTTGGCTATGACTGTGGATCCCCCTCTAACTAACCTGCCCCAGTGGACTTTGACACTTTCCCCGGCGTGTGTGGGTGTTGTGAGTGTGATGGATGTGTGAGTGTGCTGATAAATTGGGGGCTTTCAGTAGTGGGCAGTCACCACTGATTGCAGTGTTGACTACTTTGCTTCTTTTTGTTCCCCTAATTCGTATGGCTTTCTCCCTTCTGCTTTTTTATGTTACATTTCATTTCCTAGCAGGGAGTGCCGCGACTTGCAATTTTAAGTTATTATGGTGTTAACGTAAGGTTCTGTGTGTCGCTGGGATAGAGGGAGGGGGCACTCCTGGTCACCTGATAATGGGTGGCGGCATAGGAAAAAAAAAATAAGGCAGGCTATCACCGAATCAAAGGACGTTGGGTACACCACAAACCACATATGTAGACTATGAGTAAAATACGAAAAGCTAGGTGCTGGGAAACGTTACTACTAGAAGGGGAACGGGAATAACTATCGTGGAATAAAACCAGCCGTCATTCTGACGCCAAATGTAGAACGAGCGTGCCTTATTCAACACGTCGGGCATTGAATATTCCGAAGCACTGGAAGGGTCATCGCTCCATCAGATTTCTCGGAGAAGCTAGTTTGGCTCCAGCTGACGGGTGCAGGAAGACCTTCCCTTCCTGAACCCGACAATCCCACAAGGACATTACCAGGACTTCATCGGTCTTCGGGGCAAACTGATTGGATCCAGCAGACCCTGAGGTCGCCGAGCCGCTTGAACTCATTCAGATGCAGGCTGTCAGGCTTCAGCAGGGGTGAGCTTGCATCATCTACCAATGAGAGACAGCCGTGTCTCTGCACCGACGGGGCCGAGCAGGGAGCACTAAAGACGCCAGATTGAAACACTAATGGCCTCTGGACTCCACTGTTTTCCCGAAGGAGGCGTTTACGATGTGAGAATCGGCGCTGCATGGTTTGTACGTTGCATGTTTAGTAAAGGATAAGCGGATTGTGAAAATAAGCGCAGGATGTAATCCGACAGCGTCTTGCAGATTTGATCACGACTGCTGACAAATAAAGCTTGGCTGAAAGCTGAATGCTGTAACTACGTACATATTCATGGCACGCCAGAAACTGAAGCTCAACAGCGGATAGTCATTCCCGTTCAATGATGACGGCGGTGATATTTGGGGTTGTAAGGCGCCCGCCGCCTGGGCTGGAAAAAATCGTCGCCAGCCTTCCGTAAAAACATGGCTAAAAACATGGCATGGCTTTGTAGCCTTTAATGGCTATGAATTATGATAATAAGGAAAACTCATACCACGACAAGCATTAAAAAAATGTTGAAAAGCAACGCCTTATTGCTAAGCAAATAATTGCCCACTCACTTTGGAACGATGTCATTTACTTCCGCTGAAAGACGAAACTCAAAAAAGCAGAAAACCAATTACAGTGCGCTCGACTGACTGGCTCGGGGCAATTAGTTCCTCCTTGGCCGGCAGCTAGCCGGGTTCAGGTGTTGGCATCCAATACAACTAATTTGGTTCGGGTGTCAGCGCTGGCTCAATTTGTCCCAGTCGAGCTGAAGAGAAAAGAGACAGAAGTCGAGGACGCGACCAGTAGCTGATTGATGCAACAAACCACAGTGTCTTCCTGTGTCCGCAGCCAGGAAGCCTTCCTGCCTTCCTGTCTTCGCAGCCAAGTTCAGGCAGCACAGTTGAAACTTCTTTTTAAAAAAATGCTCGCCAGTCGTGTCTTTTGATCGCCAGCTTGTCTTCCGACATACGTGTCATAAACAGTTTTACAACTTCAAAAAGTATGCATATAGGAAGGCTTTAGAGTTTTGATGCATCGACAAGCCATGCTATCCAAAAATCATATTGAGCCTCGATATAAAACCGGCATATAATGCCAATGGGCAACTATGATTAATTCTTGAATCATAATTGCCTGTAGCGCTGTGCGTATGTGCCATCGTGGTCATAAACTAAAACAAAAACAGGATCTCCTAGGACCGCTATCTACGCATTTCCAGCGTCACCGTCACCGCCCGAACGCACCGCTCACGTGAGAAGAAGCCCAGCCAACCCAAACAACTGCAGCGAAAATATCCCGGAAACCGCGACTACGACGTGAGGACGTTAACATCTCAGGGCAGCCAAACGTCTGGACGCCGGGCTTTGAGTCAAAGCTCAAAGGCTTTGATATTTGAGATCCGCACGCCCGGAATGACCAGAGGACGTCAAGGCATAAAGCGTGGTCGATACGCTTTCCAGAAAGGCCCAGTTGAATGTGACTGATATTTATCACGCAGAAAATACCATATTACTGATAAGGGACCATTGTCAAAAAGTAAGATTACAGGGGCAACGTCAATTATGTAGGCATTTCAATCATAATTCTAAAATAATTGTGCATATTGCTCAACCCCACGGGAACGTAAATAATTCATCATGCTAGATATCCTCTCCCGACTCCTTGCCAGACATTTATACCGTAATTTCATCATGCTTTCGCAGAGCCGTCCGGGGGCGTCACGGCCAACCTACTCCACGATGGACGTGTTTCCCCGCTGCCAGCTCTGATCCCGCGCCAGCTGGCACTGACGACACCCAGCTGCAGCTTCAGACTCGGTCCATAATGGTGAAAACGTGCCCTCCACCCGTCCCTCCGTCCTTTAATTTGAGTGCGCAGCCTCTCCGCTCAGATCTCAGACGTGTCGAGTCTGACTGACGCCAAGGTTTTCTAAGCCGTCTGATGCAACTTGAGTTCCCAAAAATATGTCTTATGCGTCACTGATTATGAAATACTGCTTTAAGCAGGGCGACTGCGCAAAAAGACTTACGATCCTCTAACTTGCACGCATAAGATTTAAATACTAATTCAGCACCCAAAGGCTAACTGACCAGTCCGTCATCAGAAATGACAAAAGCCGAATAATAAGCAATGCAGTTCCCTATTCAATTGCACCAAGTTTAGAAGAAGCAATGCAGTTCCTTATTCCATTGGACCAAGTTAAATTCATCAACAAGTTTGGTCCCGAATACAAAGACACGTAAATACTTCCAAAAATAAATGTAGAAGTCACCTTTGAATTATTGACCTGGACATTCATCAACCCATGTATGAATCATCCTCGCACTGACCTGGACTGATCACGGCACATCTCGTAGCACGGAAGTTCGAGTTCACCTGACAGACGCATAACACTGGTAACCTCCACCACAGGGTCACCAAAGGTCACCAGAGGGGCGCCAGAGGTCACCAAAGGAGGCCAGTCTTGGTGAAGTAGTGGAGTTCAGTGACTGTCACCAAGGTCCGCAGATATCACCAGAGTTCAGGTCAATGAAAGGCAAATGATAGTCCACCAATCTGACCAGGTCACCGAGGGGTTCACTGACTTCAAGTCAAACGGTGCAACTTTTGGAATAATTGACAACCAAAAGTGATTATCTCGAACGGCAAAGAAAGCCGACGAACGCTTCGTATCTTGACTCTTGCGAACCGAAGCAAGGCAGGCTTGTTCGCCTCAGTCCGAATCGCTCAAAACACAATGTTGACTGACGTCAAGACCACAGCCGACTGACAGGTGCCTGTGCCCTCCTACTAACCCACAGGGGCCGCGTTATCATCTGCCGGTTCTCCTATCTGTCTGTCCGAGGTCAAACAAGGCGGGCGCGCAGGGCCAGGGTCATCCAGCCGGGTCAAAGGACGAGAGGCGCCACTTCACCTGGGCTACTTGGGTACCCGTGTACCGGGGGCATGGGCGATCGCCTCACGGCACACAGTAATGTGTGTGATGAGAGGTGCAGAGGCGCTGTTGCTAGTTGCAGGCGACAAGGGCGTTTTAAGTGGAGAAGGCTGTTTGTTGTGTATTGTTTAATGAGCTAACATAGCAACCGAAGAGTCTCAAATGGATACAATGCATGAGAGAAATACCCAAAGCAACAGGAGATAAGAGACACATTGCTCAGTGCTCAGGCATTTATGATAATCCCCTTCTTGCGAAAACTAATAGTGCAACTGAATAAAACTGCAAAGCCGTCCGCCGGTAAACCACCAGAGGTTCAGACAATCCACTGTTTGCTCCTTCACCAGCGATTTACCGTAAGCGTCGCACTTGACTGCACCACAGTAGCCGACAATACCAGCTTACTCAAGGACCAAGGCATTGGCAAGGCCAAACATGCGACGTAGACCACTCGCCGCTCTAAGCCCCGTGGAAAGTGATCAATCCACTTCACGATGCACGCCAGTGCAGGGAAACCAAGGCCAGCTTTGTCCTTATGTAGGTGTGATTCACCCTAAAGCTAGTTCCCACTGCCGGCACGACATAAAATATTCCGTGGTACCACTATGGCATCGTAACTCATCAAGAAAGAAACCGAAATTCTCATCAATTTTTTATGTTAACTGACAGGCAGTCCCGTAGAAAGTTATCACCCCAGGAAAATCGCGAAATCCTCACCGGGATCTCGCAGATAACTGAGAAAAAATCCTCTTTTCTATCATCCTCGTTCTTGTCCTTCGGCATCTGTCCTCGACATTTCCCTACCTCCCACTGAGAAGGACGAAGGCCTCTGTCCGGTCAAGTAGCCCTATTTGAAGTACATACATCTCCCTGTTCTGCTCAGGGCACCATCAAGCACTCCACCACTGATGACCTCTGGGCCTGATATCAAAACCACTACCAGATGTGACGCACAACATAGCTCGGTGACATTCAAAAGTCACACACCACTTGAAAAGGACGAGCTTAGTCACGCCATAGTCTCTGGCGGAGTTCTGTAAATAAAATAAAATTCCAGGGTCACGTCTTCTCCAGATGATGCGCAGTGCGCACAGAAGCTGGAGATGACGGTGATTGGTGACATTGAAATTGCTTTATCAATTCTGCATTCACTACCATAAAGTGGAAGAGGACGGGCGGAAGGACGGAAGCGGAAAAATATTAAATGAGGAACCAAAAACTTTAGCAGAGGAAATGATACTTTTAACCAATAAAGGATTTAACAAAAATATGATGCACACCGAGCAGCACCATATCACATTTTGCAAAAACGCATAAAATATGCTTGAAAATGCTACATGCTTGAAGCAACGGAGCTGTAACAAACATCATTATAAAAACCAGCTTAGTCACTTTCTCCGCACATTGTAATCCGAAATCTCCCTCTCACTGAAAACAAGTCAAATCGACAGATCTGAATGATAACCCCAACAGGTCACTTTCTTCTCCAGACTGCATAGTGCATATACTACCTAACCTAACGCACGGTTCCGGGTGGGTTATTCACCCTAAGCGGTTGCACCACAGCGTCCCAGTTCTGTGTGTCTAACTGTGAGTTGTTTTCGTCCTGTCTGCTCGCTGCTGCGTAACCAGATATTCGAGATCGGGGTTCCACCAAGAGCCGCCCTTTGTTGGATCATAAGATGGCGGATTTGTGAAACAACGGGAAACATCCAATCGGCCTTTGTGGATAAGGACGTGCCAAAATTTTAGTCATTTTAAGTCAGCAGTCAGCACAAAAGGAAAAAAGTTTCATGTGGTCACCAAGTCTTGCATTCATGACGGTTTTCAAAAGGGAATTGGAGCCAATGAAATGATTTCCTATAATTGGTATCACATGGTTTTCAAAGAGGACATAATTGATCATGCTTGCACGAGCATCAGCAGCGGTTGCCACGCCGACAGACAAGTCCATGAGTCACTATACTTATCTAACTTGGTTCATCGTCAACAGACATGAATCATTGGAAGGCTCATTAGTCATTATTATCATCATGCAATGTTAAGGGCTGAGGCATTCGAGCCCCCGGGCGATATCCTTCCTTGTTGCTGATAAGCCGGTTAGAGACTATGGCGGACGAGATTGAGACAAAACTGTGAGACGTAAGCAAATAAAATATATCCTGAAATAGTCTGTGAAAGCGACAGCGTAGCGTCAGTTCGAGATAGCGCTACTGGATGGAAAATATTTGACAGCCGGTTTATGGAAATAATAATGGCAATAAAAATAAAAATCACCCCAATTGTTAACATTGAGTTAAAGTGACATCACACATCGTGCCATCACATGTACCGGTCTCCCTTTTATGGCATTGAGTATACGGCGCACTGAGTCACCAGCCAGTTTGAGTAACTGACAAGTTTGTCCAGTGTCCACCCGGTCAACTTTGACCAGCCGCCCCAGCCCCCGCCACTGCGCAGTCGAGTGGGGACCGGAGAGGGCCGGAAGCATCCAGCGTCCGGCGAGCCGGGCCAGCTGACTGGCCAACAGGCAGACAGACAGACAGACAGCCTGTTGCGCACCGTTCTGGGTGATGCAGGCAGTAATGGGTCTTCCCTGGGATGTGGTGACGTAGGGCGCGACAGTAAATAGCAATACAACATAGGATAAAATAAAAACAATAAAAACGCCATAAAGTTCACGTCTACGTCCTTCACCGTTAAGGAAGATCTTTGTAATGAAGAGAAGAATCATGATTCTAAGGAACTGATGAACGCTATTGCATTGATTTGTCAATCAGTCGCAAAAGTCGCCTGTTGTCGGCAAGCGGCCATTTGGCAAAATAATGCGTTGGCTGTAGCGGAGCTTGCAATTTGGACAGGTTCATAGAGGCTAGATAATTGACAATGGCAATACGCTGAACATTCAAAACAATAGCTGCGACAAATGCCATGAGGTAACGCAATGTGATAGCCAAATGGTTACAAATGGCAACAACAGCATACCAAAATGACACGCAGAAAGAACAAAGCAATGACGGAGTCAGACAAGGGTAACAGACAAGCTAAATGTTGCATAGTGCATTGTTCAATGCCAGCAGAACCAACAATGTGCCGTTTGTAACATAACCACACGAAACACGAGACACAATGCAATGCAAACACGATCAAAACATAGCAGCAGAATGGATGGGATTCCGAGCGGGTCGCAGTGCAGCGATGCAATAAACTGCACGATATTAGGTGGGATAATAATTGATGAATGACGAAGACATCAATATCAACAATGTTCAACCGGAATCACAAGTCCACCATTTGGTGGCTTGAAGAATCTCTTAGACAAAACTTTCCACTAGCTTTCAATAAGTCCATGGCATTGTCTCTTTTCTACGAACGCATTACCTGCAGACACGCCAAACTATTGAGAACTTCCGCGCAACAGCCGCTACAGAAAAGTGCTCTCGACAGCTCTCAAGACTTATTGCTATCACGGAACAACGCAGCACACCTGACATGAGCCCGCCGAGCCAAACCTAATTTGGCCTCATGCGCAGTAGGTATATTGAATCGCTGGTCGCCCACGGCCTTTCACAAGCCTTGGACAATAACGGGTGATCAGTGATCCGACAGAAAATCCATAGGGTGAGAGATTTCCGCGTTCGAGCACGCGACGTGAGTACACCCAACAGCCGGCTTTAAGGCTGTGGGGAAATGTAAACGAATAACGAGCACATTTACAGCCATATTTTAGGCAATGCACGATAAGACACGTTACCCGCATGCTTAATGCTTACTTCATGCATATTTTTTGGTCTCGAAAAACAAACATGCTTACTACTTAGTGCTTACGCCTTACTACTTAGGGTTTTAGAGTCAAAGCGTACAATTTTTTTAAAAGAAATGCGCATTCGTTTTTATCAATCTACTACCCAGCATCATTAAAATTCCCACTGCGCAGTTAATCCCACAAAATCATACCACCCACTTGAACCCCGCTCTTCACCTCAAGTGGCATAGCTCGCGTTCTGTTCCACCCTCACCCGCGGCCGGAGGCGCCCCAAGGTAGAGTACCGGAGCGACCAACAGAGCGACGGATGTCCATTGGATGACCTTGACCGTCAAGCGGCCCGGCGCGACGCAGAAGCCAGCAGCCCGAATCGATACCACGAGGTGCGGTCACGTGATCGCCCCGGGCGGTGAGGCACGCTGGATGAAAAAAAAAACTCGACTCGGCGAGGGAAGGATTGATTGCTCCGACGCTAAAGAGGTGGAAGGTGGTAGTGAGGTAGACGCAGCGAGGGTTTTGGCGGTTATTATGGTGGTTTGAGTTCCTGCTGCTAACATGATGGAGAAAATAGAGCTCTCCCCAGGTAGCGAAACAGAGGAGAAATGTGATTACAAAACGAGATATTTGTAGGTCTGAGATTTAAAGCACATTCCTCACACACCTTAAATCGATTTGTCACTTCAAGGACGCCAAACGCTTTGGAACCACCATGGAAAAATTGTGATGGCTTAATCAGTCAATTAAGATGTGGCCGATCCATCAAAAACCCATTATCAGCTGGCATGCGTGACGTCAAACTGTAGAAACTGGGATCAGTGAACCGTGTCGCCGAGATAAATATACAGAAATATGGAAATGAGCAAGGGTCAATTAGATTCCCTCTACAGAACATTTCAAGTGACAGGTTTATCCACAAGCTTGTGCTTTTCCCGAAGTCAATCTATACGAAAAGCAATGACTGAGTGTAAGCGGTTTTCTAACCGTGTATTTGCAGAGCTCTTTGAGTTGCTCATGAAAGCCAATTTTATTTCGGCCTATCAAAAAACATCGCATCATAGTTTTTTCGCTACGCACATTTTCTTGCACGAAATGTCAACCCATCTGCCTTTAGAGTCTTCCACATAGTTTTCCGTCCCATCAGAACGATTGATCCGTACCACGAAGCCCCCAGGAAGTCCCTGAGCCGTCACCAGACATCAGACACCACCAGTGGTGGCTGACATTAGCACCTCTGGTGCATAAGTAGTCTGTTCTGTCCGCATAGAGTGGCAGGCCAGCAGGTTAATTCCGTGGGAAATCCGGCTGATGTGTATGTGTGTGTGTGTGGAGGCGGGGAGAGGTGCTCTTGGTCATCCCTTGTGTTAAACTGTCTGCATTTGCTAAGCTTTCGGGTGACCGTCGCTTCTTAGCTCCTCCCCATCCAGCCGAATGTGTTTATTAATAAAAAATAAAAAGAGCAGTTAACCCGCGCCCCGCTGGGGGGGGGGGGGCAGAATCTGCCCCCCCCTCCCGTTTTTCACCAATAACTTCTAAACGCGTTACGCCAGCAACGTCAAACTTTCAGTACCTTATTATACATCAATTTGACACGTTCCCTGAAAATTTGAGCGAAATCCGTCGGAAATTTTTTGAGAAATTGACG
Organism: Amphibalanus amphitrite; assembly: GCF_019059575.1. Taxonomy (NCBI): domain Eukaryota; kingdom Metazoa; phylum Arthropoda; class Thecostraca; order Balanomorpha; family Balanidae; genus Amphibalanus; species Amphibalanus amphitrite. The sequence continues at coordinate 8,876 of NW_024883539.1, read as the reverse complement.
TTTTAGTGACGTCATGTTCGCCATTTTCGCCTCAAAAACGGCAAAATTTCAAACGCCGCTAACATCTTCATTTTTAAAGGAATCAAGACGTAACAAAAAAGGTTATACGTGTTTCTACTTGGTCTATCGAATGGCTATCTCGGTTTTTTGAAAATTTTGGATTTTGGCCAAAATTTTTCCAAAAAACTGACTTTTTTGGGAAAACATTTATAAAATCCAAAATTTTGAGTTTATCGAAAAAAACCGGAATATATGTCAAAGAAATGGTCTATGTGCACTTACATACCAATTTTTAGAAGAATCGGTTCAAAAATGTGGGAGTTATTCAAAATTTTATGACGTCACGACACACAAAAATTTTGAAAAATGATTTTTTGGAAGTTCTAGACCTCGTACGGAAACAAAAATAGCACCATTCGATTCGCCGTGAAAAACTGCATCGGATAGACACCTTTTTAGGCCTTAACAACCAACTTCAAAATTTGACCTCACTTGACCTGACCTTGACCTGACCTCGACCTGAAATTCACCCAGAGGTGGTCCATATCACTTATTGAGTGTGCCTATTGAATTCCATGAGTAAAATGACCCATAAAACATGTGTCGCACATGCCCTTTTCTATATTTTGTTTTTGGTGACCTGACCTGACCTGACCTTGACCTTGACCTTTGAATGACATTGTGTGCAACAAATATTGTTTTGGTAGTCTAAGAACACGTTTTGGGCAATCAGTCTCAGTCCGTTCTTCGGCAACTACGGTGCAAGGCCGATACTGTAGAAACTTGCATTTTGTACCCTTGACCTGACCTTGACCTGACCTCTGACCTACTTAAGCAAAAAAATTTGGGCTCTTAATCCGCCTTGTTGAGAGCTTTCGATTGCCATTTTCCCCGTCTTTCTACGACCATCGGTTCGGAAGTTAGACAGGGGGGGCAGAATCTGCCCCCCCCCCCCCCCCCCAGCAGGGCGCGTATGGCTGAATAGCCCAGCGGGGCGCGGGTTAAATGACGAACAAATAAACACACTTCACTCGCATTTTTATGCTCACCCCTGACGTAGCCAGTCAACAACAAACATCATGCGTATTTTCTAGACTCCACCTGCACCATCCCAGCCCCTAACTACCTCCACGTGTATAGCTGTTCACGCTGACGAAACTCGAACACACAGCTGATCATTCGGGCTGGTGTCCAGCTGGGTCCCCGTCCGTAATAGGTGCTCACTTACGGCCGGCGTGTGAGTGTGTGTGTGGGGGGGGGGGGAGCGCTGGAGTGGGAGAGGTCATATGGCTCTACCTGTGTACAGATGCGGGAGGGGGGGGGGGAGTAGGTGTGCGTGGCCAGTGCTTTTGGGGAGGTGATACGCCCCAGGCGTATGTAGTTAGCGTGCACGTGGTGTTGCCATAAGATGGGGGGGGGGGGGTAGAAATTCTCACCGTCCCAGACGAGTACCGATGAGAAACATTTGCCATGGATGCATCGGGGTGCGAACTAACTACAAACGACAGCCTTGGGGCTGATATTGTTGGAGAAACGGGAGTGAGTGATACTTGCCAGTTGCCACATCAATATTGGACCACACATCTATCCACGAGACACACATACGGAGCCGCCACTAAGTCCAGTAGAAATTTCATTGAGCTTCAATAGCTCGCCTCGTAAAGAACGTACGCCGGCATTCCAAGCCCCCCCCCCCCCCCCGAGACCCTGTCCCAAACAGCTCACCTCTTTAGAGAAACCGTTTTCCATCGGCCAGCCACAACTCATCCTAACCCGGAAACGAAGGTCGCTGGTAAGAATCCCGCCCCTTTTTTGTTCCACAATCTCCTCCACTTCAAAGCAGTTGAAGCAGCTCCGAAGCTGCGTGACGCCAGTTTTTGCAGCCTTGCCTCAGGCCACTGATCAAGGCTAGACCGATCCCCAATTCCCCAGGGCAGAGAGCGTCGGTCTGAGAAAGGCACTGCCAGAGGCCAGTGGCCAAGAAGAGAGCAAAAAGTGCGCAGCGGAACGCAATAACGCGGGTCAGGGAGGCTCACGTGGGAGGCGCTGAACGATATGATCAGCGAGGTGTGCCGTTACGAATCAGATACGTAGGTGAGGATGTGCCTCGTACACAGAGGAGTTCAACAGATTGGTGAGTGCAGTACCGGTGGCAGTAAAGTAGTGTGATGAAATTGCTTTAATATCAGCGGGAACGAAAAAAGGTATCGAACAATAATGAACTATATGAAAGAAGCAATGGAGTGCTACTTTTTCGGACAATGAGCGAAAAAGAAAATAATACCAAGCAGGAAATATTCATTAACTTATACAGCCGCGGGGAGGCCGGAACTGATTTTATTTATGTGAGGAAAACGTATTGACAAGACCTTCTTAAATGAAGGTAACCACTAACCAGGTGTTCACTAGAAAGGAATATTCCATGCGTCCATACTCGCAATGCAAAATCAACAACAGTCCAATGAAAGTTATTGGAAATAGCCAAGGACAATGACAATGCAACGAATAAATACGAGTGATATCACCGTCTCTTACATAACATACATTGTTCTTTGCCCATAACATCTTCAAGACTGTATTGTTTACCAGCCAACCGTTTATTCTGCTTGCATGATATAGGCAAAGAAAATTGACTCCCCCTTCCAAAAAAGCGAAGCGTGAAACGTTTGAGATGTTGAACGTGAGCCTTGAAGTCAGCCTTGAGCAAGCAATATCTATTCTTGATACCTTTATATAGGTACTGAGATTGTTCCAAATCTCGAGCAGCAGTCACAAACAGCACCAATCAACAAGGAAGCATACCAATCGCATACAATAAAAACGACTGTTTATCCACGTATCATGCGACAGACAGACAAACACTTGAGGTTTATCTGTCCGCAAAAAGTATACCTTGGCGACAATCTCGTAGCAAATAATGTAAGGAGCAAAACAACCGGAGGCGCGCCCTTGATGGCTAGAAAACAGGGATATAGCGGCCGGGCCACTTCAGAAGATGCCGACAATTTTTTTTTTTTGCACCTAACGCTTCAAATGGGATGTACTTAAACGTCACTCTTTTAGCCAAACATTCTACTTTTGTATCATTGCATCATATCAATACGTCGCTGGATTTGTAATTTTTACATGAGCGATATGTTTTTAGGGAACACCGCATCTGCTTTGAAAAATCGTGACAAGAGTAAGAAGTGGTCGAGAGAGAGAGAGAGAGAGAGAGAGAGAGAGAGAGAGAGAGAGAGAGAGAGAGAGAGAGAGAGAGAGAGAGAGAGAGAGAGAGAGAGAGAGAGAGAGAGAGGAGAGAGAGGGAGAGAGGGAGAGAGAGAGAGAGAGAGGGAGACGAAAATAAGTGCAATATTTGGATACTCCTTCCACGAAATCTATCATTACTGTAGCCAGAATGAGAACATATATTTTGCTGCTTAGGACTTGTTTTGAAAGCACGTTCCAACATGCGCTGCGGTCGTGCTCCTGCTCCGATAATATTTTTCCAGCTCATTCGTCATTATCGCCACCCCTGCTTGTTTGTCAGGGAAGATCCGTGCCCGGCGGCGGTGACGTCATCTCTAGCACGTGATGACGTCATCAGGCACGCACATCCGGAGGGTGGAAAGCGGCAGTGCGGTATCACAGGAGGGGCTGTTTGTTTGGAGCGTTTGGTTCTAGGAATGGCGATGTTAGTACGTGAAGGAACGAGGGGAGAGGGAGAGAGAGGGGGAGAGAGATAGAGAGAGAGGGGGAGAGAGATAGAGAGAGAGGGGGAGAGGGAGAGGGAGAGGGAGAGGGAGAGAGAGAGAGAGAGAGAGAGAGAGAGAGAGAGAGAGAGAGAGAGAGAGAGAGAGAGAGAGAGAGAGAGAGAGAGAGAGAGAGAGAGAGAGAGAGAGAGAGACCGTCAGTCCTCGAGCGCGTGTCTGTGCGTGCGTGAGATGGGCCACAGCCACTCGACAGGGTGCCACAAGGGACGCCTGGCCGGTATGAGCTGGATAATACAGGATATGATCTACGGAATGTCAGTTGAGGTCAACACGAGGGGCGGGGAAGGGGCGAACTCACGAACGAAGCAGGAGTCGTAAATATCATACGTTTCACGGATACGGCAGACTCGTTAGGGTGACGAAAGTTTTGAGGTTTTGATGTCAAGTGTCAGCAACTCCAATGATACCGCGTCTCGGGTGGCGGGATCAGTCTAGCTTGCAACACATGGCCCACGACCCAGACGATTTTGGAACATCACACAAATTACAAAAAGAATATGTGGACGCATTTTGTCGCCTGAGCACCGTTCGTGGCATGGGGTCAAAGGGTTGTTTTTACTCAATTTTCCATTCAATTCTATGACCATTGAAAGGCGTGCGAAAATGATTCGGTTTCGTTCGCAATGCTTCTCAGTCTAAAAAGTGCCACCCATTGAATACAAAATGCGTTGGGAATTGGCCTGGAGGGATTCACTGAGGCTCACATCTCCCCTTTCCGTGGAAGCAATGAAGACCGTTGCCGGAGGCTGCAGCAATACACCCTTCCCCCATTCCGCTCCCCTGAACCGGGCATTTCCTGAGTTACAGATAACTGACTGCTGCGCAGGCTACACAGAACTGCAAGTAGGTAACAGCGTAATTAATTTGGACGTCAATCATCTCCATGCCCTTGAACAGGGCGATTGGAAAGGACTCAGGCAAATCAGTGCGGTGCATTTATGTGTAGAATGTCCGGAAACTTGTCAGTTCATTTGACTTTTGTAAGAATGTATCAGGCACATTTGATCACTATACATAAGTTCCGTTACACATTGGCTGTCGAACTGAAATTTCTCAGAAGTTATCTTCTAATTCTATCATTTTTACCAATAAAAGATTTACAAGTTGAATGAAATAAAACTTCAATAATAGTGGGGACAAATGGCTACATTGGGGGCTACAAGGCTACATTGAAGCAACAAAACGTGAAAGGAAAGAACGGTGCATAAGGAAACTAATTTTGCACGACATCAAAAAAGAGTATTTCTTTATTCTGAACGCTATCGTGCTCTGACAATTATTGAGGATTTCAGACGGTCATTGCATTGCATTGCATTGCAAGACAGAATTGCGCGGAGAGAAGGCAGAAATGCCCCGAACATGAACGATCACTAACCTTGATCAAGGAAAGGCATGAAATTCGGAGCTAAGTAAAAAATATATAGATAGAGATCGCTTTACCATGTAAATAAGCTCAAGTGCACGGCACCTGTCTGTCAACATCATATCAACCTTCACACACATTTCTCATCTCCACACAGCCCATATAGGTATGCGCTCCACCGTCATCCCTGTCCAAGGCTACGATGACTCAGAGCTTGGTTCACTTTCTGCACTGACGCTGCAAGGTCCAGCTTCAGCCCATAGCGTGCGGAAGGATCAACCGCCTGAGTCATATACTGTGTCCACCAAAACAAGCAGTTACATAACAAAGATATGGAGAAACAAGTTTGAAAATGAACAGCGTCTTATTTGGTTTTCCCCGACGGTAAATAAAATATGAAAGCATTTGTCTTGTAAGACAATGCCAAACGCTTTCAGTTAGCAACCGAAACAATCCATCGTCTAAAGGCGTACGCAGTACACATACCTACAAGAACCCCCTCAAGGCTATAACTTGGTCGCAAGCTGCGAATTGCAGTGCAGATCTCATCCATCGAACTATGTACATAATTAGCAGGATTGATACACAAGTTCGCCTTGCCCTTGCCACAATCAGTCCTTCCACGCTCATTTCATCCTCAAGGTCGACCTCGCTTGTTACACCTGAACATGCCATGACCCAGCGCCCCATCCACCAATGGCGTATCGAGATCCCCCGATGGCGGTACCTGGGAGGTCACCATTGACGTCAAAGGTGACCTCCGATAGGCGCCCGGCGCCCGGGGCGGTCACAGCTGGTCCGTTACCCCCTGTCTGGACGGGCGGGGCGGAGGGAGGGGGGGGGATGGGGACGTGGTAGGTCGGAAGCACCGGAACTCATGGTAGTTTCGCCGACATTGTTACCTACAGGACGGTATAAGCAGCAGAGCTGCAACAGATCACAGGGGATCCTAATGAGAATCAGACGAATATAACATGGCCATCACTCAGGCCTCTGGTAAATCAATCAACATCGCACATGCTTTAGCTTTTAACTTTTAAGGTATCTGACCAGTGACCAACTTAAAACCTTCGGAAGCTGCCAACTGCCACAACTGTTCCTTCTGCTGTTTCCCAAGCATAAAAAAAAATGTCGGCTGAGCTCCATACTATCAGGTACTTACAGGGTGTCCCATAAGTTCGTTCTCACCTAAATTTTACGCTTTTAGGCTCTCTTGCTTAAAGGCACGCTGAAATTGGATCGTTACTGAGCTTACGTGGTTGCCATGGTTGGTAGAAATATGCTCCACAGTAACTAATTTCTGTAGACAAAATGTTTTTTTGCTAGAGAGCCCGTTTCCTACACAGACGGCTAACGCCGCAACATAGAGGTCTCCAATACGGGTACGTCTCGGTATTTAGTCAGCACGTGACCATTCGCGACGATTGAGGGTGATTGAGGCCTACCAGTCTGTAGACAATGTCCATCGCTAACTGGACGCACAGTCAGCAAGTGACACCGATGATTTGTCGGGAGTCAATCATTGCAAGTTTATCCTCTTTTTTGTCAGCTCTCAGGAGTGAGCCGTGTAGCCAAAACTGTGTGACGCCAAAGTGGCCATCAAAAAGGTCAAAGGGTTAGAAAGTTGGTAAACAGACTTTTCAGGATGGGTTACCAGCTGTCTAAGAGTGTTCTTTCGGGGCACATAACTCAAGGTGACTTAAGCTTTGCTTACCGGAGGGCTCAAAACAGTCAAAAACGTCTTAAAATGGCCAAACATGAGTTTCGTTATGCCTGAGGCTAAAAAAACTAAAGGGCTGAGGACATCAACCAGGTCATCTGGACTAACTAGTCCACGTTCGACATGAAACACCCGTCCAAACCCGAAAACAACCCCATAAGAGCGAAGGAGGAGGCCTCCGTTTCGTCCCGTTATGTTCCTATGCGAAAGGCCAAGGTTACGGTATTGTAGGGTTATAGGCGTCCAGACGCTGACCAGGTTGCGATTGGTGTCCCAGAAACAGCTTTGGGAAGCATAATGCTTTTCCAAGAACATCTAGGAGGAGTTTCAGCCCTCAAGCTGAACTCAAACCGCGAGTATGAACACATTTATAGAGGAGAAAATGGCATCCGAGAGGTCGTAGGCCCATCTTCAGGCAAGACAGTGCATCAGTGCACAGGTCAAGCAAAGCTTAAAAGCGGTGCAAAAAGACCGTGACAGGCGTTTGTGGCAAGACCACATGCCAGGCACCTCATCGGATCAAAATTTCATAAATATTTGTTGGTTATGCTGAAAATTAGGCTCGTCGAAGCGTAGCGCTGTTCAAGTCTCGAGGAGCTCACGGCGCATGTCAAGTCAGTCTGGGTTAATTTTAAGCCTGCTATGCAGCCAAACATGCCGGTTGGCATGCCGCAGCATGTGTTCATGTGTTTGCTTATTAAATGGGGAGCATATTGAGGGGTCAAAAATATATCAAAACGCAATGTACTCTGTTTCACATGCAAATATAATGTGAGAACGAACTTATGGGACACCCTGTAGGTGTTGTTTTTATCCGCTGGGACTGAGAGCGTGAGATGATGTTTTTCGTACTCCAGCGTAGATGGGTAGCCATTCGGCTTCCACGGTTGACAGTGACGACATCAGTCATCTTTTGCAAGCTCGTTAAAGATTTGGGCTGTACATACGGGGACTCGAACCCCGGGCCTTTGGATTAGCGCTCCAATGCTCTACCTCTGAGCTATACAGACCAAGTACTTTAATGAGCTTTCTGCCAAGTTTTATGCGAATAATTCTTAGGTGTTGTTTTTATCCGCTGGGACTGAGAGCGTGAGATGATGTTTTTCGTACTCCAGCGTAGATGGGTAGCCATTCGGCTTCCACGGTTGACAGTGACGACATCAGTCATCTTTTGCAAGCTCGTTAAAGATATAGCTCAGAGGTAGAGCATTGGAGCGCTAATCCAAAGGCCCGGGGTTCGAGTCCCCGTACAGTAGGGTTGTTCAAAAAAACCGAATTTTGGAAAAGTATATGGGCTCATGGCTCATGTGGTGCGGTATTCTTTTCTGAGACCAATGATGCACTTTTTACTGAAAAGTATTAACTGTTAGGGGCTCCTCAAACGGCTTAAAGAGGACCATGTTACGCCCGCCGACCGGCCGGTGTCAATAAGGGCGAGAGTTCGACGCCGCACGGCGGCGGCAGCGCCTTATCGGCACCGCGCGCCACGACATCTACCGGGCGGCCGGCTGGGCGGTGGGAAGTTATAAGTGCGTGGTCTTATTGCACACGATCGGGGTGAGCTATCCCATGTTTTCGGGGTGGAACGTTTCAGTGCAGCATCGGTGCGTCTGCCACGGTGGTCTGTGTCGATGGTATAGAAAATAACTCAAGCAGAGCTCAGAAAAGAATGAATGATTCCGGGTAGTTGCCTCGAAACAATCCGTGTCAAGAATACAGCTGCCTTCTTAACGTACCGTATCACTTGTTAATTCTTCAAAAAGCAAACTCTGAGCAATAACACACCTCGTTGCATTGCTGTTGACAATTTACGTTAGTTTTTGACGGTGGCTCGCACCCCCAATATGCTGCCGCGCAACTTTATTCCAACGGCGAAACGGCAACTTCGCGAGAATCGAAAATTCACGATATACGTACAGCAGGGGCTGGCAATGCAGTATGCACAAGGACAGAATATGGAGGAGACCCGACAGTCATCGGCCCAAGTTTGGGGGTGGCTTTGACGAGCATATGCGTCACCAATGTCATTATTCAGATACTT